>NC_060269.1:80610580-80797828 GCF_021613505.1 Equus quagga
ATATTGGCCACAACTTTACTTCTTCAATTTGAATCTAGCATCTTCTAGGAGAGTGATTTCCACGTCACTTGCCTATGGAGTTTTATGAATATACAAATGTTTAGGACCTACTTCAGACTTATAGAATTGTTTTACTTGATATTCTTGACATATTCTTGTTATATTCTAATTATATGCTTGGTGTATTCATGGTATATTGTGTCTCAGGATTGTTATATATTATACCCAAAGTTTTCTTTGTAAAGATTATGTTCAGCCATTTTAATACATTAGACGTACTAGCCATTCTTCTTTGTAAATATTATGTTTATAGATATTTTGTCTAAAACTTATTTTTGGATTAACTTTAGAGTCTTGTTTTGCATGCCACAGAAACAACCAAATTTCGTTGTCAGTTGCACTATTCTTGTTAAGAGCTCTTATGAGGTCTTTCACTTTGTAAAATTATTAGTGATAATTTAACCACAGTCATTTTACATCTATAGAGAATTTTTTGTTTTTCTCTAATGCTTCCATGAAAGCTCTTACAGTCAGCTATGGGCCTGAATATTTCATCAACAAAGGACTGTCTCAGTGCAAAAAGATGATGCCAGGTATTTAGGGGTACATGCTTCTGATGGCATTGCTTCAACGACTTTGAGACCATATCAATGAACTGAGTCAGGATCTCCAGAACTTTAGTCAAGAAGCAGATGGGTCCAAGAAACTGCTAATCCAAGAGTGAGCAGTACAAGAGTTAATTACATAGCACTGAATGAACTAATGAGAGATAATTGTGGGTTTTGTTTGGAATATTATTGATGTTTTAATGTTCTATTTTTTGGATATATAAGAAACTACTTTCTCTTTTCTCCTAAGCTATCTATAATGTAACAATTTAGTAGATTCTGCTTTTTTAAAACAGAAATAAAATATTTGTAAATGATCTTTTTCTCTTTGTCTGGCCTCTCTAGAATTTGTAAAACCCTTATTGCAACATAGTTATTTGCATTCTTATTTTAATAGTAACATAGTTATTTGCATAGGTTCAGAAAGAATCTGTCTTCCTAGTTACAAGGACATAATTGGAAGCATTGGTTATGCAACTGAGACCTTGCCTAGAAAATCATGTTTGAGAATGAGGTTCATTTAATCTGTATGACCAGGTCCTTTTTTTTAATTTTATTTTTTTTGCTGAGGAAGATTTGCCCTGGGCTAACCTCTGTTGCCAGTCTTCCTCTTTTTGTATGTGAGCTGCTGCCACAGCATGGCCACTGACAGATGAGTGTTTTAGGTCCACACCCAGGGACTGAACCTGGGCTGCCAAAGTGGGTGTGCTGAACTTAACCACTAGGCCACCAGGGCTGGCTCAACAAGGCACTTTTAAGGAACTAAGATTGACTTTATGAAGCAAGGCCCACATAGCTCTCTTGGGAAAACTAACCTGGCACCTGGTTTATAGAGCTCCCTGACTTACGGGTGAGTAAGGAAGATTACTTCCTGGCAAGCCCAGGAAACTTAGGGTATTTTGGGGATCTTGAGAAAAGAAGCATCACCCGAAATTTATAGCTACTGCAGGTGAAATCTAATATCAGTTTCTTGGCTTGGCTTCTTTGCCTCAGGAGGCCTTTAAGAGTCTAATCTGAGATTTCTTATCAACACTTCCAGCCAAGTAAATTTAAGAAGGCCTAGACGGTAAATCACATTTTCACCACACGTTATGTAAATAATCGGGTAAATCTAATTATATCAGTTTTATTTTGTGATCAAGAATAATCTTTCTTTGTGATTATTTTTGATCAACAGGTGAGTGACTGTAGAGAGAAATTTTGTGTTTCATGGAAAACCACAGCATTTATAGCACACCCTTCCCAGTTATCAGATTCAAGCCTGGTTTGTGGTCTTTGAGCTCCTTTGCATACCTCTTGGTAAATTACAGATAACTGGTGGATGTGTAACTTCTGTGTTGTCTGGCAGAGATTTAAATGGCTTCCACCCCCGCCCTGTGGAAAAATCAGCTTTGGTACCTACTTGTAAGTGGAACTGGATCCAGTTATGTTCTTGAAATTGTCAATCTTTACCAAATTTTAAATTCTACAAGTTTCCTTCAATATCCAGCTATAGCCATCCAAACTGTTTCCAATTTTTCTCACTTCTGCCTGAATCGGCATCTTGAACTAAAACGTGACTGCCCAAATCCCCCAGACTCTAGGCTGCTTATAGCCACTCCTTTCCAGAGGATCAGAAACTGCAAGCTGAAGCCCTGTGACCTGATATAAACCTTGGAGAACTCACCACTGCAACAGCTGATGTGTGTGAACTGGATTTCCACCAGACAAATAAGTGTCTAGACCGCTAAGGAAGTCCAGAGAAACGCTTGGGTCAAGCATGCCCTTAAATAAGACGTATCCAGGGGCTGGCCCCGCGCTGAGTGGTTAGGTTCGTGGGCTCCGCTGCAGGCAGACCAGTGTTTCGTTGGTTCGAATCCTGGGCGCGGACATGGCACTGCTCATCAGACCATGCTGAGGCAGCGTCCCACATGCCACAACTAGAAGGACCCACAACGAAGAATATACAACTATGTACCGGGGGGCCTTTGGGGAGAAAAAGGAAAAGTAAAATATTAAAAATAAAAAAATAAGATGTATTCAGGGGCGCAGCCGTTAAGTGTGCACGTTCTGCTTTGGTGGCCTGGGGTTGGCTGGTTCAGACCCTGGGTGTTGACATGGCACCGCTTGGCAGCCCATGCTGTGGTAGGCGTCCCACATATAAAGTAGAGGAAGATGGGCATGGATGTTAGCTCAGGGCCAGTCTTCTTCAGCAAAAAGAGGAGTATTGGCAACAGTTAGCTCAGGGCTAATCTTCCTCAAAAAAAAAAAAAGACGTATCCAATACTATGGACAGTATCACCAAGAGCACTGTTGTCCCAGCTTGAGAACAGGAAACTCAACAAACAGTGCTGCATAACCAAAAGATTCTCCTCCATAGCTCTTGGAACCCATTGGTCTGGTTACCCTCAGGGTTCAACACTTGGCTCTTTATTTCAATACAAGTTTTGATAACAATATTTCTCTTTTTCCTTTTAAGCATCCTTCTTTTAAAATTCCTGTCTTTGGGGCCTCCAGGATCCTAAAACAATTGACATTTGCCACCACCTCTCAACAGATGGTTTATCTAATTTTATAGCAACAATGCCAATAAGAACCCTTGAGAGACTATTTCTTAGACCTTGCTTCATCCCACTCAGGAGGTTTACAATCGGCTCTGAGTTGATGAATGATAGTCATTTGTCTTGAACAGTTGTCACTGTCTTGACAATGTTGAACTGAGCCCTGGGTTCTTGGAGAGCAGCAACAGTTGGGACCCTTTCTTCCTACTGTTTGTGTTCCAAGAAATGGCCAACCATAAAAGACTATGCTGCTGTCACATACTCTGCTTCCAGGGAAGACCCATCTCCATCCTGCTTCAACGACTCCCTGGTTTATCTGCCTCTATGAAACCCTAGCCCCACCTCCTTTTCCTTGAGATGTTCCTCATTAATCAATCTTCTCCCTATTACAATAGCCTGAATAAAACCTTCTGTTTAATTGTCAGGTACATTTTGTCTTTCACTCAAAGGTTGATTATATGGGTTTGAGATCAAAATTGTGGTTCAGTTGAAATGTAACTTTAAAAACCAGGAGAATTATAGCTCTGCTTTACCAGAAAGGCAGCCTGCTAGCTTAAAAAATTTTAGTACACATTTATTAAACACTTTTTGAGTTATAGGATGTGTACCAAACTAGGAGGGGTAGCAGTAAAAATACAACGTTGTTATTCCTGAAATAAAGTAGACCCTGAGCATCCCAAACGCTGTATGTCTGTGCTGAGATTTTAAAAGAAGAAATTATATATTACGGAACACATATAAGCTGGGTGTCACTATGTCCTAACCAATTCTGTGCTGTCGTGGTAATTGCCTGCTATAAGGTATTACACTACAAATAGCAATTGAAGCTGGCTAATTGATTTTGAGACATTCAAATTAAATTCCACTAAAAACCCCTTTGAATTGGAGCATATGAATAACCACCAATAGATGGAAAATGAGTACAGCTAGAACCTCCAGACTTGTTTGATTACCCCTGAGAGTTGCCACACAGACCTTTTTGCTTCATCATTGTTACCAGTAAAATAATTCATGCCGCCTGCTTTTTTTGGATCATGTGGCCATGCATACACAAAACTTGTATGTTTTTGAACTAGGTAGAGGCCAACAGATGTGTATCAGAGCCTGATGCAGGTGCTGAGTCTGATGTTCTGTGGACTGGCACTGCTTAAGATCTGATTCCTACAAGACAGACAACCCTATCCAAGCTCTTTTAGACATCTTCCAAGGACAAAGCAAGAAATTGAAGAGCAGTGATAGCTTACCAGGCAGTAATAGGGTGAGCCTGGTGTTACTCAGGCACGTGTCCCAGAGGTCGGACATGAAATACTGGGTTCTGGAAGGTATCAAACGTTAGCTGATAGTCACTGCTGCCATTGTCTTCTCAAATGAGATTATGGAATGATTTGAAAAGTGGGAGGCAGCCTGGAGATGCAGAGCCAGTGAGGAGGCCGTCCGTAAACATTTCAGCGCCACAGAGACCAAACTAGATCTTTGAATTTGAGTGAAGCCTATAGGATTATTTGGGAAACATCTAAAAGGTAAGGAAAAAATTTTGATGTACCCGTTCTTGAACAAGCGCTGGGGTCAGAGTTTACGGGAAATAATTTCTGTTGCTTCAACAGAGCGAAAGGAAGTGTATGGTACAACATGAGAAGAAACAAACCAAGATGTCAAGAGACGTGAATGAATCAGGACAACCTGAGGGTGCTAAGTGGTGTTTAGGATGAGGGAGAGGTGCAGCGTTGGTGAGGGGCTGAGGGGAAAGAAGAAGCCAGACAGGAACGAAGCCCTGAGAGAGGACTCACACACTCTCAGCCTCTGCCAGCTTAGCCTATTTCTTTCCTAGTAATGATTTTTCTTTATACTTAAGGTAGTAGAATTAGCCTTTCGTGCTCACCCTTTCTTGGAGGGAAGACTTAAATCTAAATTATGCTTTTTACTAAATTCTACTTTTCAGATTGTGGAAATGGGTGAAGCACTTAGAAAAGAACAAGTATATGAAATGGTTTTTAAATTGAAATATGTTCTCAAGAGTCAGGAGAATTCATATTGAGATGGTTTTCTTATCTGCACTTAATTATTTCCCTTAAAACCTTGTAGACTATAGGACAATTTTTTTATTATATAAGAGATTTTCTTAAGTAACTTTGATTTCAAATATTTCTATTTCTGTTGTATGTGATAATTTCAGACTTAATTTCCATGGATTAAAAGTAAGAATTTTTTGTCCCTTGGCTTTGTGCAAACCTAGAAAACAATTCTTGAACTATACTAATTGTGACTATTTTAAAAACTATTTCCCCACACAGCATAGTTAGCCTGTTATGTTTTATTTGTCCCTATGTTCAACAACAGTAAATAGTCTGAACTAGTCTGTAAGACTGAAATATGGAAATGTTTTTCTTAAATATCACCTACAAGGTGATAGCAGAACATCATTTTTCCCACATCTACTCTTTAAATTCAGTATATATTTAAATTCAGTATATATAACTATCAGGATATAGTTAAGTTTGGTAAAGTGCATAATTAAAACATACTTTAGAGATATTTTATTTATTTATTTATTTAAGATTTTATTTTTTCCTTTTTCTCCCCAAAGCCCCCCGGTACATAGTTGTATATTCTTCGTTGTGGGTCCTTCTAGTTGTGGCATGTGGGACGCCGCCCCAGCGTGGCCCGATGAGCAGTGCCATGTCCGCACCCAGGATTCGAACCAACAAAACACCGGGCCACCTGCAGCGGAGCGCGCGAACTTAACCACTTGGCCACGGGGCCAGCCCTGAGATATTTTAAATTAATTAGAAACATTAACATCTACTTGTCCTTTTACTTTTTTAGTCCTTTCTATTATAGTTTGTCAAGTTCTATTGAAATTCAGCACAGACACAGACTCTGCCTGTATTGTTCAGGGCTGTATTGTTAGCATTGAACATAGGACTTGGCCCTTGGGCACCAGAAAAATATTTGGTCACGAATATTTCCAAAACAGGAAAGAATAAAAAGATAATATTTTGAATCTCTCTGGAAGACAGGAATCTTACCTTTTTCTCTATTTTTCTGCCCTTCCTCCCTCTCCTTCTTCCTTCCTCCCTCCCTTTTTTTTTTTCAAAGGCATATATATTAGGTAATCAGAAATACAATTAAAATAATTTTGTGAATGAAATGCCTGTCCACCTAAATATAAACTATGATTAAATTTGTACATTACCTGATAAAAATCAGAGAATTTAGGGCATTCCACTCAGTGTTAGTAGAATCAGAAATTTTAAGAAACAGCGATCACTCCAAACAGAGCAAATTAGTAGATACAGTTCCAAAACCAAATGCTCAGTCATTTTCTCTGGTTTTTTTTTTCCCCCTCTACCTGTAATACATTCCTCCCCTCTAGCTAGAGGAAGATAGTCAATTGAATTTTTTAATGCCTGGGAGGAGAATACTCACACTTACTTGTATTTATTTTTATTTATTTATTTATTTATTTTTTGAGGAAGATTAACCCTGAGCTAACATCTGCTGCCAGTCCTCCTCTTTTTGCTGAGGAAGACAGGCCCTGAGCTAACATCCGTGCCCATCTTCCTCTACTTTATATGTGGGATGCCTACCACAGCATGGTGTGCAAGCAGTGCCATGTCTGCACCCGGGATCCGAACCGGCGAACCCCGGGCTGCTGAAGTGGAACGTGTGCACTTAACTGCTGTGCCACCAGGCGGCCCCTACTTATATTTAAAATAACATTCAATGTACTGAAGTTGTAAATTTTTAATATAATCACAGATTTCACATTTTTATTTTCTTAAGTACTTCAAGCAACCAATCTAGGAAGGCTTACAAGCCCAACAAATCTTTGTAAGCATTTAAATGCTACTTACAAATCTGGTAAATTTAATCTTAGAGGTTTACTACTGAATTTCTTTTTTTTTTTGAGGAAGATTAGCCTTGAGCTAACTGCTGCCAATCCTCCTCTTTTTGCTGAGGAAGGCTGGCCTTGAGCTAACATCCATGCCCATCTTCCTCTACTTTATATGTGACATGTCTACCACAGCATGGCGTGCCAAGCGGTGCCATGTCCACATCTGGGATCTGAACCAGTGAAGCCTGGGGCCACCAAATCGGAATGTGCGCACTCAACTGCTGCACCACCAGGTCGGCCCCTACTATTGGATTTTATATTTATTTATTATTTTTTTGGTGAGGGACATTGGCCCTGAGCTAACATCTGATGCCAATCCTCCTCTTTTTGCTTGAGGAAGATTGTTGCTGAGCTAACATCTGTGCCAATCTTTCCCTATTTTGTATGTGGGATGTTGCCACAACATGGCTTGATGAGTGGTGTGTAGGTCCATGTCTGGGATCAGAACCCGCAAACTCCTGGGCTACTGGAGTGGAGCGCACAAACTTAACCACTACACCACCAGGCCGGCTCCCAGATTTTGTTTTAAAATTTGAAATAAGGCTTATAAACAAATTAAAGTATTTTGCAATTTTCTGTTAAAATCACAAGTCTAATATTAGTCAAATTCACTTATACAGTTCAAATTAAATCTATAAATCTAATGGCACTTAAATATTTGATATTAAATCACGTATTTAATTTGTTAGATTGTCAGGGGTGCAGTATTGCATGCCCACCATTGCCCGTGCCTAAGATGACTGGTTAGCACTTGAAAACTTTACACTGTTACAGATTCCTAAGTGATAGACAGATGAAAAGCAATAGGATTTATTGCAGTATATGAGGAAGCCATTTTGTTTAAAACTAATTCAGCCTGACTTTGTTTTTCCAGAAAGCCTGACATGTCCTGTTGAGCATGCATTGTACATCTGCTTTAAACATTTACTATGTCCCAAAGCCAAGAAAGATGCCCTTAAAGAGAGGGATGTGGCTTCCCCCCATCTCGGTATTTCTTTAAGGGTAAGTATCTCTTCCTGGAAACTAAGGGTTATCTGTGCTCATCTTGTGACCACTGACCTGCTGTGCCAGCGAAGCATCTTGTGACAGTAGTAAAAGGCATATTCCTGTCATATGTGGTGTATGCTCTTTGTTCCAAGATGGTATGTAACCATTCTGTACACCCTACTTCTTTGGCGCGCCTCCTTCCTTAGGGAAGGAAAGCCCTGGGCTGTAGTCCTCAGTCCTGGCTCACAATAAACTCACCCAAATTTTGGTTTGTAAATTGATTATGGGTTATTTGTGTCAACATAAGGGACCAGGACACTACTTACAGGACGATTTCCCCTCAAGCCCCAGGTTAATATTAATTTTTACTGTAATGTGACTTTTACACTCGTGCTATTTTTTGCCCCCTGGTGCTTTGTGTTGGTAGTCTTTGCCACACCTTTTAATTGCCATGTTTACACTGTTGAAATTCTTCACGTCTATCAGAATTATGGTGAATTTCATTACTACCTGATTTGACACCAAACCTACCATATATTTTATTTTTTTATGTGTCTCATGGACTACTTTCTGTAGTCATTTATTGACAAAGATCACCTTCTGCTTCAGACGTACGTATTTATTAATTCCTCAGTACTACCTCTAGTCTGCCCTTCTGGGCCTTCCAGAAGCAAAGATCTGGAAGAATTTGTTCAGTGTTTTCTGGAGTTGCCCCAGGAAACGAGCAGGGATTGCCCAACTTGGTGTTAGATTTACAGCAGCATCTTTTCTCAACCTTTTGGGACACTTCTCGCAAGGTACAAATTTAGGACTCTCTTGGTTAAACGTTCCTTTTTATCCTCCTTAAAGATGTCCCTGTAACAGAAGTGTTGGTTGCTTAACCAGGACTCATTGTTTTCATCCTGCTAATGCCAGTGGATCTAAATATCATTTAAAGAAGCTAGAGATCTGATTACTCAAAGTTGAGAGGAATTGTAGACAACAAGCCATTGGAGGAGCAGATGGATATTTGTCAGACTAAGGAAGACCTTATTAAGAAGTTTCCGTCTTGCTATTTTATTCCACTTGAAAAATACAGCATTTAAGTGATTACAATCTACTGAATAATTTGCAGTAATGAAGATTAATATTGATGCTTGTTTTGCTCTGAAGATCAAAGGGGATAGTTCTTGTGTGAGTGCTTTGTAAATTATAAAGTGGTATGATATTTGTAAGGTGTTATCATTTAAATTCTAATATTTATTGAGCATTTACCATAGGGGAGGCACTGTGCTGGGAGGTTATATAGTTTATGACATTAAATTCTGTGGTTACCAAATCTAGTTGCCCAGTGTAGATCCCCTGGGAACCTACACACGTACAGATTCACGAGCTCCCCATTTACAGATTATGAGGGAGAAGACGTGGCATCAGATCTGGATACTTCCATCATCCCAATCTCCTACGGAGATCCCGATATGCAGTCAGATTTTGGAACCACTGATTTAGTCTTCAGAATAACCCTGTGAGGTAATTACTAATCACTATTTTCATTTTTTTCCTTCACTGAAGAGCCCAGGTGGGCTATAAAAAATTCAGCTTATTTCCCTTCTCTGAAAATTCCTATCATTGGTATGTCAGAATAACAAATTTTACTAGGAAACGGAATGGAAATCTTTGTCATCAAAGAGCTTATAGTGTAGTGAAATGCTAATGTTAAAGTGGGATAAGGGATATAAAAGGCAAGTTTCAGCTAAAGCAGTGGGGCAAAGAGGGAATAATCATCTCTGCCTGGAGAGAGTGAAGGTGAGGTAAACCTCCCAGAAAGATGAGGGTGGTCGAAACAATACAGAGGCAAGGGCGTACGGACCAGCACAACACATTGAAAGCATAGTGCTGGTTTAATTTAGCTGTGGGGTAGGACATTTAGAGCAAAGCACAGGCTTTGGAGTCTGACACACATGGGTTCAGATTCTGGCTCTACCACTTACTAGCTAATGACTTTAGATAAATTCACTTAGTGCTGTGGTCTGAATGTTTCTGTCCCCCCGCAATTCGTTTGTTGAAATCCTAACCACAAAGGTGATGGTTATTAGTAGGTGGGGCTTTTGGGAGGTCGTTAGGTCACTAACGTGGGGGCCTCGTGAATGGGATTAGTGCTCTTATAAAAGAGATCCCACAGCTCCCTAAACCCCTTCATCCAGAGAAGATACAACAGGAAGTCTGGGGTCCAGAAGAGAGCCCTCACCTAACCATGCTGGCATCCTAACACTCAGCCTCCAGAACTGTGAGAAATAAATTTCTCTTGTTTATCAGCCACCCAGTCTGTGGTATTTTGTTATAGCAGCCCAAACAGACGAAGACACTTAGCTTCCTCGAATCTCAGATTCCTTGGCTGGAATAACAAAACCTCTCTACCTTTCAGAATATGTGAAACATTATAAATTAATAATAATGGAAATATAATTTATAATTTATAAACTTATTATAAATTAACATATATTAATTGAATTAAACTTGAATATTCTACTAGTAGTATTACAATAAGTCCTCTTCATGGAAATCATTTAGGCTTTATTACTGTAGTTAGCTCTTGGACTGCCAATGAAATAGGGGAAGAGAGTGAACAAATTTGCCTTCCACCAAGACTGCTTTGTCAGCAGGAGAAGGCCAAATATGAGGACACTGGAGGCAAAAAGATCACCTCCTGGACTATTTCTCACTTCAGGTGAGGCATGATAAGGATATTAGTAATGACAGTAGAGATGGGAGAAGAAGACTCAGAGGTATTTAGGAGATAGTTTAACATAACATCATATACAATTATGTTAAAGACAAAACTAAGCACGAGACAAAATTAACAAACCCTATTTATTCATAAATTTGCAGCAAAGGAATCCTCTGCCATCACTTTAACTTCAGCAGGCTTTCAATAGTGTTAGGAAGGCCTGAGTTTATGTGTGAAAAGAGAGTTCTGAGACAGTCTCTGATTGGCAAGCATTCGTTAGAGTGGGAATTTTTGGAAGCAGAGGAGACTTTCTAATTGATTGTTGTGTCCATTTGGCAGTTATTGGTTGGCTGTAAGGCGGCAAGCAGGTTGAGGTCTTTTCAAAAGCAGAAAGATTGATTGTTCAATGTGTCGAGGAGGAAAAAATTTTTCCTCTACCCTTCTAGGTTTTTTGGCTGGCCTAGTAACTAAATTGTCCTAGAACAGATTAACAGGAGAAAAACAAATTTAATTATGTACTTATGGGAGCTCATAGGAATACGAAAACTCAAAGAAGTGACCACACAGGCAGCTTTTAGACAAAAAAATAGTAAACTTGTGAAGAACTGACAAGACAAAGAAACTTAGACTTGGATGCTAATTAGTGAAGAAACTAAGCCAGAGGTTGTCTACTCAGTCTTCTCGGCCCTGAATGCCTCTCTCTGAAGATGAGGATGTGTCTACCTCCTGCTGCAGGAAGGCTGCCTTTCACAGGGGAGAGTTGCTCCTGCTTTCAGAGGTCCGGAGAGGAGGGTGAGAGTGTCCTTCCTGCACCAGCTGTTTCTTAAGTAACTTTAATTCAAAATAATCAGTACGTCAAAGTAGCAAATTTTGGGGCAACCTGCCCTGATCCCCACCAAATGTTAAGAGAGGAGGGTTTTCCATGGCTGGCCACTTCCTGGAGCAAATTGGGGTTAATAGGGTGCTTTTTTGCATTCAAATTGCCATCTCATAGTGGTCCTTATGGGGAGTGGCTGCCATGGTAGGCAGTCTCTCAATTATTTAATATGAAGATCAGAAAAAGTTAGTTCATTCATCTCACTCTGGGAGAAAAAGTCCTCAAAAATTTTTGTAGATGAAAGAATCCGGTAAGTATTATTGGGCATGATAGTGTAACTGTGTGTGCTAACTCAGGGCATAGCTTTTCAGGGAAGGTATTATTTCAGCTAGCCACCATTTTCATGTGTACACAAATGTGCATGATACTTATATATTGCTGCAGAGTTAATTGTCCAGATCACAAGTAGGACCGATATCAATCTTAAAGAATTCATTGGATCTGCAGTGGAGTTTTATGTAGAACTCTGAGAGCAAAACATTTTCAGATCGAAGTTAGTAAGTGTGCGTGTTGCACAAGCTCCTGCACTAACTGATTGTAAAAAAGAACGGGAAAGACCAGGATAATTTAAAGACATGCTTTGAAAAAAAATTGGAACCTCTTTAAGTTTACATGTGCTTTAAATTGCTTTCATGTACTTTGTGTAGGTAAAGGAAATTTTTCCATAAAAGAAATCTTGGCCAGAAAATATGCCTGGTAAATCACAGTCTTTTAAAAGCTACTGGAGATAAGGGAAAAAATTAGTAATGTAACTATCCATCTAATTAATTCTGGGCTCTATTAACAACATTTTTTTTTGCTTTTTTTGGCAGAAGGTTTTCTCTTTTTCACTAATCCCATCTCAATTCATTTCAAGAGGATTCCTTTAGTTGGATAGGCAAGAAAATGTTCTTTGTCACCTTTCCTTAACTTAGTGTTTCCACTTAAATAAAATGCCTTAAGGAAGAAGTTGCGAAGGAGGTGGGAAGAGAGAGACAAGAACAGGGCTAAAGGACTTGGTTTTAACAGGCATGTACACGAGAACCTTTATAGTCTAAGAACTTCTGGAGGGTGGGGCGGGGGCCTCCTGAGATTAGTGGTGAAGGCATCCTGTCACCTTTGAGCAAGAGCGCTTTTTACCTGTGGCTCTGCAACAAGGACGTTATTGTGCTTCAAAACAGAAGCTCCGAACCTGGCAGGGGTGCCAGGCAAAGAGGCCAGGAGAGTGGTTGCTTACTGAAAGTTTCAGTAGCATTTTCAAGATAATTGGCCTAGTTACATGCCCAAACTAAGTTGTTGTAATTTTAAGGGCACCACAATTAACAATGATTTATTTTAAAGCTCTGTAAGTAGTTCTCTGCTCTTTCTGTCCTGTAGATAGATCTCTGAAAGAATAACCAGGGCCTGAAATGTTATGGGTCAAGACTTTGCGAAACAAAAGGCACTCGACTCATTAAAGGTAGGAGGGATTTGGAATCAGAGATGTACGGTGACTCTGGGTGTGCTAAGTAAGAACTAAATAAAATTCTAAGATTGTTAGCTTGTGTTTTACATACTGCTCCAGATAAGGGCAGTTTAGAGAGCAGTTAAAAGCAGGGCCAGACTGCTGGGCTTTGTCGCTCAGCTTTGCCACTAAGTGTGTGTGATTTTTAAGGAGAACAAATAAAAACCACCTATAATCCCACTACTTAAGAAAATACAAAGTATTTACAATAAGGGATGAAAGCAAACGTGTACTTCATTAACCACTCTACATTTGATTGAATCCTTTTCAACTTTTTTCCCGAAGTTATACGCACCAGTATATAATAGACACATGCATGATGCCAATCAATTGGCTTGCAATTAAAAAAAAAACCATTTAATGATCTAACATGGACCATTTTCTGGGTTAGTATATATGAATCTACCTCATGACAAAGATGACTATAGTATTCCTTGGTCTTCTTAACTGTTGGTCTATTTAATGAGCATTTAGGTTTCCATGATTTTGCCACTGGTGGTAGAGTGAACATCCTAATACATAAATATTAATGTTATTATTTCTGTAGGTTAGACTTCAAACTGGGCTGATGAGTCAAAAGACACGCATATATTTAATTTAATTTAATTATTTTTTAATTGATACAATTGACATATGTATTAGTTTCAGTTGTACAACATAATGATTCAATATTTTTATATATTGCAAAATGTTCACCACAATAAGTCTAGCTAGCATCCATCACTACATAGTTACAAATTTTTGTGTGTGATGAGAACTTTTAAGATTTATTCACTTAGCAACTTTCAAAAATACAATACAGTATTATTATTATTATTTTTGAGGAAGATTAGCCCTGAGCTAACATCTGCCAATCCTCCTTTTTTCTGCTGAGGAAGACTGGCCCTGAGCTAACATCCGTGCCCATCTCCCTCTACTTTATATGTGGGATGCCTGCCACAGCATGGCTTTGCCAAGTGGTGCCATGTCCGCACCCAGGAGCCGAACCGGCGAACCCCGAGCAGCCGAAGCAGAATGTATGAACTTAACCACTGCACCACTGGGCTGGCCCCTATAATACAGTGTTATTAACTATAGTCACCCAGCTGTACATTACATCCCCAGGACTTACTTGTAACTGGAAGTTTGTAGTTTTTGACCCTCTTCATCCATTTCACCTACCCCCTACCCCCTGCTTCTGGCAATCACCAATCTGTTATCTGTATCTATGAGTTCATTTTTTTTTTTTAAGATTCCACATATAAGTAGGATCATAATGGTATTTGTCTTTCTCTGTCTATCTTACTTCACTAAGCACAATGCCCTCAAGATCCACCCCTGTTGTTGTCAATGGCAAGATTTTCTTCTTTTTTATGGCTGAATAATACTCTATTGTGTGTATATACTCACACGCACACACACACACACACACATATACACCACATTTTCTTTATTTATTCATCCATCAATGGACTTTCAGGTTGCTTCCATGTCTTAGCTATTGTAAATAATGCTGCAATGAACATGGGGTTGCAGATACCTTTTTGAGATAGTGATTTTACTTCCTTTGGATAAATACCCACAAGCAGTATTGATGAATCATATAGTAGTTCTATTTTTAATTTTTTGGTGAACCTCCATACTAGTTTCCATAGTTGTTGCACCAATTCACATTCCCACCAGCAGTGCACATGGGTTCCCTTTTCTCCACATCCTCACCAACACTTGTTATTTCTTGTCTTTTTCATAATAACCATTCTAACAGGCGTGAGATGATATCTCATTGTGGTTTTGATTTGCATTTCCCTGATTAATAGTGAATTGAGCATGTTTTCATGTACATATTGCCCATCTGTATTTCTTCTTTGGAAAAATACCTATGTGGATCTTCTGCCCACTTTTTAATCAGATTGGTTTTCTTTTTGCTGTTGAGTTGTGTGAGTTCTTTATATATTTTGGATATTAACCCTGTGTCAATGCAAATAATCCATAAACAACCTATAAATCAAAATTGGGGTGAGTTTATTATGAGCCAGAGTGAGGATCACAACCTGGAAAGGCCTTAGATGGTGTTCTGGAGAAGCATGGGTGTCAGTACAGTCTTATATCTTTTTAGAGCAAAGAAGATACATTAAACACACCCAGGATACATTTTCAAAGGTATTCAGTTGCAAATTAGCAGGTCAACATGACTGTGATGTCAGGAAAGGGACTAATCCAGGTGTTATCAATAGGGCATTACCAATAGGGCGTAGGGAGGGGAAGTATGCATTCTTAAGAGAGTGCGTTATTTACTTTAACGGTTAAGCAGATGTACAATGTATGTTTGATAAGCCATAAGTCAGGCTTTTTGGTTCAAACCGAATCAGTTTTTTTTTTTTTAAATTTATGAGGTTTTTTTTTATTTTTTCCTTTTTCTCCCCAAAGCCCCCCGGTACATAGTTGTGTATTCTTCGTTGTGGGTTCCTCTAGTTGTGGCATGTGGGACGCTTCCTCAGCGTGGTCTGACGAGCAGTGCCATGTCCGTGCCCAGGATTCGAACCGACGAAACACTGGGCCGCCTGCAGCGGAGCGCGCGAACTTAACCACTCGGCCACGGGGCCAGCCCCCAAACCGAATCAGTTTTGAACCCAAATAGTTACCCAATATACCTCAATATGTGAAAATTTCTTGTCACATGTATCAGATATATGATTTGCAAATATTTTCTCCCCTTTGGTAGCTTGCCTTTTCATTTTGTTGATGGTTTCCTTTGCTGTGCAGAAGATTTTAAATTTTAACAGTTATTTCCACATTCATTTTTAAAAGGCTGTGACAATTTATGCTCTCATTAATAGTGTGTGAGAGAATGTCTACTTCCTCAATCCATATGGAGTTTTTAAGCTTTTTATTACGAAAAATTTCCAATTTATGTAAAATAGAAAATAGTCATGAACACCCATGGACACAACATCCAGTTTCAGCAATTACCAACTTCACTTATTTTTTATTTTTTTTAAAGATTTTATTTTTTTCCCCAAAGCCCCCCAGTACATAGTTGTGTGTTCTTCATTGTGGGTCCTTTTAGTTGTGGCATGTGGGACGCTGCCTCAGTGTGGTTTGATGAGCAGTGCCATGTCCTCGCCCAGGATTTGAACCAACGAAACACTGGGCCGCCTGCAGTGGAGCATGCCAACTTAACCACTTGGCCATGGGGCCAGCCCCACCAACTTCATTTTTAACCCTTTCTGTTGAATGATTTTGAAGTGATTCCAAACATGATATTTCCCCATGTAAATCAGATATTTTTAATCTTCAATTCACTCTAATTCTGCTTTCTTAAACAAAATATAAACATGATGGCGTTTGCCCTCCCTCCTATTCTCATCTCTCAAAGTGAGATAATAAAAAAATAGAACTTTTAAGAGGTCCCCTGTTAGACTTCAGGGTAGAGACGCAAGATTAAATACACTTTACTTTTTTACTCTCAGACTTATTTTTGCATTTATTAGCAATCATTGGTCCCCATAACATGCAGGTTTCTGGTGTGGCTCTTTGAAGTTGCCCATCTTCTTCTATTTTATATGTGGGACACCCGCCACAGCATGGCTTGATAAGCAGTGTGCAGGTCTGTGCCTGGGATCTGAACCTGTGAACCCCAGGCTGCGGAAGTGGAGCGCGCCAACTTAACTACTGCCCCACCGGGCTGGCCCCTGGTTTTCCCCTTCTAACCTGCACTGTCCCCTCAAAGAACTCATCCTTTAGTGATCATGTGGGTATATGTCTGTTTTAGGTTGCAATGTTTCTTTCCCCTACTTCTTCTCAGGACTCAGCAGAGCACCTTGCCTCTAGTATGCATTTGGTAATTTTTTTGTTTTTAAGTAAATGAACAACTAAATGAAGAAACTTTTAAACTAAGACCACAAAGAGGACTAGAGCTTAACTAGGCAAAGGGTGTGTAGTAGGAAGGGAGCATGGGAAGAGTTTTTGGCATAGAGCTTCTGGAAACTTTCGAAAAGAGAAAGACCATCTGGAACAAATGTCACAAATATTGGGTTAGAAATTTGCTTTACTTGGGGCCTGCCGGTGGCATAGTGGTTAAGTTCGGTGCTCTACTTCGGTGGCGCAGGGGCTCACCAGTTCTGATCCTAGGCGTGGACCTACACACCATTCATCAAGCCGTGCTGTGGCAGAGTCCCACATAGAAGAACTAGAAGGACTTACAACTAGGATGTACAGTTGTGTACTAGGGCTTTGGGGAGAAAAAAAAAGGAAATTTGCTTTACTCTGTTTTGTGAAACATAGGACAATTCCTATTATTTTTTTGTAAAGGAATTGTTTTTCTGATATATTGCCATATTTTGTTATTAAACCAGGATCATTAGAGGTGTAGAAAAATGAGCTAGATAAAAATCTTAGTGGGATTAGTATTGGGGTGATCCTGCTTTATGCAGGTGTTGGATAAGGTGACTCACTCTCAGCCTGTGATGAAGTGAGAGGGAGAGAGTAGGAATCAGAGGCTGAGCCGGCTACTGATAGAATCTGTTACTTTGTTGAAGAGAGGAAAACAAAGCACTTTTCAAAGTATACTATGTTTTGAACTCCAGAATTTTTTATGCCTTTTTGTTTGTAAGGTTGTTAGCAAATTAAGGATAATAACCTGCAAATTATCATTGACTAATCACAATTTTTATTAAAGGCAAATATTTTGGCAAGGAAATGTGAAAAAATGCTTCACAAGCCAATTGTTATCGGAAGGCAACTTTTGCTGAAATATTTTATTTTCAGCTACCTCCGAATCTAAAAGTTCTATTTTTTATGGAATTAAGTCATCATAAAAGAGAATACAGATTTGAAGACAAGTTAGTCCTAAATTTAAACCCCAGGCCCATCCCTTAAAGGGGATAATTTTTTTAACAACTTGATTGAGGTATAATTTACAGGCCATAGAATCTACCCGTTCTAAGTGTACAATTCAATGATCTTTTAGTCAATTTACAGAGTTATGGAACCATTACCACAACCCAATTTTACAACATTTTTATCACCCCCAAAGCTCCTTTCTGCCCATTTGCAATCAATCCCCACCCCCCAGGCCCAGGCAAGCACTAGTCTACTCTTTTTTCTCGATAGATATGACTTTTCTGGGCATTTCACATAAACAGAATCTGATAATATGTGGTCTTTTGTGGCTACCTTCTTTCATTTAGCAAAATGTTTTGAGGTTCATCCATTTCAGTAGTTTGCTTCTTTTTATTGCAGAATAGAATTCCGATATATAGACATGCCACATTTTGTTTACCCATTCATCGGCTGATGATCATTTGGAATTTTCCACTTTGGGCAATTGCGGATAATGCTATTGTAAACATTCCTTGTCAAGTCCTTGTGTGGACATATGTTTTCATTTCTCAGATGTAGATAGTTGAAAGCAGAAATGCAAGGCTGTAGGGTAAGTTTATGTATAATTTTTAAAGAAACTACGAAACTGTTTTTTGAAGTGGCTACAGTTTCAAGGTTCTAGTTTCTCCATGTCCTCTTCAATACTTGCTATTTTCTGTCTTTTTTATTATAGCCGTCTTAGTGGGTGTGAAATGATTTTAATCTGCATTTTGCTGACAGCTAATTTACTTTTTTCATGTATTTATTGGCCATTCATATATTTTCTTTGGTGAAATATCTATTCAAGTCTTCTGCCTATTTAACTGGCTTATTTGTCTTCTTCTCATTAAGTTGCTAGAGTGCTTTAAATATATATATATATTTTTGGATAGGAGTCCTTCATCAGATATGATTTACAAACATTTTCTCTTAATTTGTGGTTTGTCTTATAATTTTCTTAATGGCATCTTTTGTACTGCAATATTCTAAAATTTGATATTCAATTTAACAGTTTTTCTTTTATGGATTACACTTTTGGTGTTGTAGCTAAGAAATCTTTGCTTAACCCAAAGTCATGAAAATTTTCTTGTAATGTTTTCTTGTAAGAGTTTTAGTTACTTTATGCATAGTCAGCCTCATGTTTAGGGCTAAGATCAATTTTGAGTTGACATTTGTGTAATGTGTGAGTTAATAGTGTAAATTCACTGTTTTGCATGTAGAGATCTAAGTTTTGAAAAGATTACCCTTTCCCCATTGAATTATCTTGGCACCCTCGTCTAAAACTAATTGATCATAGTTTTGTGGTTTATTTTTGGATTCTCAACTTAATTCAATTGATCTATGTGTCTCTCCTCATGCCAAGCACACAGCCTCGATTACTGTAGCTTTACAGAAAATTTTGAAATGGAATAGTGTGAGCTTTGTTCTTTTTCAAGATTTTTTTTTTTGTTATTGTGAGTCCTTTGCATTTCTGTATAAATTTTAGGATCAGCTTGTCAACGTCTGTAAAAAAGCTTGATGGAATTTTGATTAGGATTATGTTGAATCTGCAGATCAGTATGGGAAGAATTGCTGTGTTTATATTCTTGTTCCAATTGATGAACGTGGAATGTCTCTCTTATAATTTAGATCTTCTTTAATTTTTCTAAGCAATATTTTGTAGTTTTCAGTGTATACGTCTTGTACTTCTTTTGTTAATTTTTTTCCTAGATATTTGATTTTTTGGAAGCTACTGTGAATAGAATTGTCTTTTTAATTTCATTTTTGGGTTAATCACTTTTAGTATTTAGAAGTACAATTGATTTTTTTTTTAAAGATAGGCACCTGAGCCAAAAACTGTTGCCAATGTTTTGTTTGTTTGTTTTTTTAATTGCTTTTTCTCCCCAAATCCCTCCAGGACATAGTTGTATATTTTAGTTGTGGGTCCTTCTGGTTGTGGCATGTGGGACGCTGCCTCAACATGGCCTGATGAATGGTACCATGTCCACGCCCAGGATCCGAACCAGCAAAACCCCAGGCCGCCGCAGCAGAGCGCGAGAACTTAACCACTAGGCCATGGGGCCAGCCCCTACAATTGATTTTTATATATTGTTGAGTCCCATGACATTGCTGAACTTATTAATTAGTTCTTGTAGTTTTGTTGTGGATCCTTTGGCATTTTCTACATATCAGATCATGTTGCCTGTGAATAAAGACCATTTTTTTACTTCTTCCTTTCTCAGGAAGACATCTTTTATTTAGTCTGTTCGGGCTGCTGTAACAAAATGCCATAAAGTAGGGGGCTTAAACTACAACTTATCTGCCACAGTTCTGGAGGCTGGGAAGTCCCAGATCAAGGCTCTGGCAGATTAGGTGTCTGATGAGGATCGATTTCCTGGTTCGTAGACAGACATCTTCTCTCTCTGTCTTCACATGGGGGAAGGTGGAGGTAGCTCTCTGGGGTCTCTTTTATAAGAGCACTAACCTCCAAAACCCCACCTTCAAATGCTGTCACATTGGGGATTTGATTTCAATACATGAATTTTGGGGTAACACAAACATTTAGTCTATAGAGCCTGATTACCTTGATTATAATCTCCAGTACAATGTTGAATAGAAGTGTCGAGAGCAAGCATCCTTGCCTTGTTCTTAGGGGTAAAGCATTCAGTCTATCATCGTTAAGTGTTAGCTGTAGGTTTTTCATGAATTTCTTTTATCAAATTAAGAAAGTTCCCTTCTATCCTTAACTTGTCAAGGGTTTTTTATTGTTGTTTATTTGTTTCTTTTTGCTTTTATCATCAGTGGATTGTCAAATGCCTTTCCTGCATTTATTAAGAGGATTGTGTGTGTTTTGTTCTTTATTCTATTAATAAGATATTACGTTACCTGCTATTTGGATGTTAAACCAACCTTGCATTCCAAGTTTGAATCCCACTTGATCATGCTACATTACCCTTTTTCTTATGTTCCTGGATTTGGTTTGCCAATATATTGTTGAGGACTTTTGTGTGTATATTCATGAGGGATATCGACTTGTAGTTTCCTTGTGATATCTTTGTCTGGCTTTGGTATCAGGATAAAATTGGTTTTATAGAATGAGTTGGAAAGTGTTCCCTTCTCCTCCGTCTCTGGGAAGAGTTGGGGAAGGATTGGCACTCTTCCTTTAAACGTTTGGTACAATTTATCTGTGCAGCCATCTAGGCTTGAGCTTTGTTTTTGTGCAAAGATTTCAAATTACTGACTCAATGTCTTTATTTGTGTAGGCATATTCAGATTTTCTCTTTTTCTTGAGTCAGTTTCAATAACAGTATTTTTATCTTTTTTTAGGAATTTGTCCATTTCATCTGAGTTGTCCAATTTGTTGGCATAGAGTTTTTCACAGTATTCCCCTATGATAATTTTAATTTCTGTAAAATCATTGGTGATGTCCCTTCTTTCATTTGTGATTTTGGTAGTTTGTGTTTTCTCTTTTTCTGACCAGCTCTTCTTCTTTTCTAATGTGAAGATAATACTTATCTCATAGAATGAGCTGTTACTTCCTTTTTTATTTTCTGGAAGAATTTGTGAAGGGTTTGGTCGATCTTATCAGTGAAGCCATGTGGGCCTGGGCTTTTCTTTGTGTGAGGATTTTTAATTACTAATTCAATTTCTTTACTTGTTATGTCTATTTAGTTTTTCTATTTCCTTTCTAATATACACGTTTACAGCTATATATTTCCTTCTAAATACTGATTTAGCAACATCTTATAAATTGTAATATGTTGTTTTCATTGTTATTCAGCTCAAAATATTTTCTAATATTTGTTATTTCTTCTTTGACCCATAGATTATTTAGAGGTACATTTTTAAATTTCTAAGTATTTGTAGATGTTCCATATTTTCTCCTGTTTGATATCTAATTTAATTCCTTTATGGTCAGAAAACATATTCTGTATGATGTCAATCCTTGTAAATTTATTGAGACTTGCTTTATGGTCTAACATATAGTCTGTCCTGGAGAATGTTCCATGTGCATTTCAGAATTATTCTGTTACTCTTGGCTGGAGTGTGCCATAGATGTCAATTAGGTCAAGTTCGTTGATAACGTTATCCAGATCTTCTATATCCATGCTGATTTTCTGTCTGGTTGCTCTACCCCTTGTTATTATTAAGAGTAGGGTATTAAACCCTCCACTATTATTCTTGAGTTGTCTATTTCTCCCTTCAATTCTTTTACTTTTTGTGTCATGTATTTTGGGGCTCAGTTGTTGGATGTATATGTGTTTATAATTGTCATATCTTCCTGATGAATTGACTCTTTTATCTTAAAATGCCATTCTTGGCTCTAGTAATAATTTTTGTCTTAAAGTCTATTCTGTCCGATATTAGTGTACCCACCACAGCTCTCTTATGGTTATCCATTGCACATTATATCTTTATTTCATCTTTTTACTTTAAACTTATTTGTGTCTTTGAATCTAAAATGTGCCCTTTGTAGATAGCAAAGAGCTGGATCTCTCTCCCTCTTTTGGTACCATTAGGATGTTGGTTAACATTTGTTTACAAAATATAGAAATTATTCATTTCATAGGGTCATTGTGAAGATTAAATTAGACAGCTGAAAGGCTTATTAAAACACTAGTTGCTGAGCCTCACCTCCAGTGTTTCAGATTGAGTAGCTCTGATGTGGGCCTGAGAATTTGTGTTTCTAACAAGTATCCTGGTGATGATTATGTGCTGGAATGGAAGCCACAGTGAGAATCAATGAAATAAGATAACTTAAAACACTTTAAGCAGTTCTGGGGTACCTCATTGTTGTTGCTTCTATTAACTTCTTTTATTACTCAAGGGTCATTAATTCTTTGAAATACCTACTCTATTTGGATACTTTTGGTATTGGCTCTAATATATTAGTATTTATGTTTTTGAGGTCTATTAAAAATAAAAAATCCCACTTGTATAGCAATCAGAAACATATCAATTGAAAAGAGGAAATTTCTGGAAGATCCATTTTTATCTTTTCTGGTTTAAGAAATTCATGTGATTTGAGTGCTGTATTTCCTCATATCAAATAACACCACTAAAATTAACATTATTACAGAAGATAGAACTAAATTAATTAGTCATTGTGTGCAAAATGATGGTGAATACTACAAAGATTGGTATTAAAATGTATCAATGGTACTATTATGGCAGACATGATACTTTGACCTTTTATAACTACAAGAAGCACCTTGAAATTGGTATTATTTATTTAATGTTTGCTATAACTCATCCAATTCCAAATATCCCTGAAGAATAATACATTTGTATAAACCCTCACCTTTCATCACCCAAAACTGGGGAACTTCCAAATCTTTACATGCAAGCTGTTTTTAAAGAAAAAGGTAAATCTCCCTTTAATCCAGGGCCTTTGAAAGGTTATAAGTGGCTCACTATTTACAAAAAAAACTTTTTAAAAAAGAATAAATGAATATCTTGGATTAAATACATTATTTTCTTGTTACAGGTTAGTACAGAGCCTTGTCATTTTTCTGTTTTCATTCTAAATATTCATCTGTAGCAACAAGCTGATTCTGCAAAAGGGCAAATTTTGCTGCTTGTTTTCTCAAATGTAAATATAAATCTAAATGACAATATCAACATCTAAAATGCATGATAGTGATGCTTGTAATTTTGAAGTAGAATTTGCCAAAATTGAGGTCATAATAATTTGGCTCTACTATATGCACTTAGTATGCTTGCTTGCCAGATTCTTACTGCTATTCCTACTATTAGCATCACTAAAGTTATTTTCAAGAGCTTCAGAGGTTAAGCATACAGATTTAGGAGTGAGGATTATTGGCGAAAAAGCTTACTCTACCATTTCCTAACTGTGTGGCTTTGGGCAATTAACCTCTTTGTCTCATTTTCCTCTTATGTAAAATAAAGATCAAATAGAGCCCGCTTTGTAGGGCTGTTTTGAGGATTAAATGAAGAGATGTATATACACCAGTCACAGCTGTGTCTGCTGCTTTGTAAGAAAACTCTGTCTTAGTTACTATCCCTGCTGCTAAAAACAGCAATTCTAATAGCGCTACCTTACATTTGTGTAGTGCTTTAGACATTACGGAAAACGTTCACATTTAATGCTGGCAGAAACCCTGTCGTAACTGGTACTAAAGCCATTTGCAGCTATGTGTGTGGAATGCATTCGTGTTAATTGCCATATTTTGCCATCGCTATTTGTATAGTGCCACGCTGAAATGCCCAGACCGGGGCATTTTCCTTTCTCTGAGGTTGCACGGCAATTTTACTCCTGTCTCTCCACTCCCCTCCTTCCCCCTCCCTGTCTCTCTCTCTTTTTTCAAAGTTTTATTAAACTTTTTATGAAGAACATGTTTTATTAAGCACAAATATTACATTAAAAATTCACTGATTCTTTCCATTTTATTTTCTCATGCGTTCATGGAAGGAATATTATATGCTGAAGTGTATCATTATAAGGGAAAGAAGAGCTTTCCCTTTAAGAATACTGCTGCCCACTTTATAAGCCACTGCAGAATATTAAGAGTGAGGTATCTTTTAGGAAGTGGGAGGAGGTTTGCTCTCAAATTTACAAAAGTCTCATGGAACAAAATATGGATGATTATTTATTTACTTTGGAAATAAAAGAGGAAAAAAGTTTCCACATAAATGTGTTATTTCAATATTTTTCAAATCATCAAGATATTAACTTTGGATATGTGTAATTTTCTTCATGGATTCACAGATTATTTAAAGGTCTTTCAACCACATTTTGAGTAACGGATGGTTAGATACCAAATGTGAAGTGTAAGATTCAAACATGTCACAGGACCATGACTGCTTCAGTTCCCTCAGCTGAACCTACAACTACTCTCTATTACTTGACTGACCATTGGATTATTATCTGAGAATTTTGATTTACAGTGTTACCTGATGTCCACTAGGGGGGACCAAACCATGAACAGAAGTTTATGCTTCTATTTCCCCAAGTGGCAAGACACCCAAGCCATTTCAGACCGCCTACCAAAATTCACAAATTATTCTCAAAGTTCCCTCTTGGTAAAAGGGCAACTCTATCAGGATATATGAGCAACTCTATAGAAACATTGAGGAATCAATAGTAGACCAATAATATTTTAGAGTAGAGCCAAAGGTTGTCTAGAGTCTTTGATCACTTGAAAGTTTAGTCAATTGATAGAAAGCACTAAACTATTTTGAAATTGTTCAACTTTTAATAAATACTAAGTTGTACACTTATAAGTTTTTAAAAACACTTGACTGATTTGACATGAAAACAGAGGTGAATTTTGAAATATGCCTTTATAATGTAGTAAGTTAATGTATTTTGAATCATGATGAATATTCAGAAGTAAATTTTTATTGGAAACATGTTTAACTCTTTTATTTTATCAGTGAATAAGTAAAATCAACAAAGCCTGAAATTCATCTGTAATTTGTAATTTAAAATATCTTATTTTGAAAATGCTGTTTTTCAAAATAAAGTCAAATGTACCTTAGAACAGTATGAATTTCAAGTTCATTATGTCTGTTATTACTTGAAATCTCTGATTTGTAGAAGATTTTCATGATATGAAGCAATACATTTTCTTATTAATTTTTCATTTTAATTTTCTTAAATCACTTTGTGAAATGTAATATTCCAAGAAAAACAAAAAGGATTTTATTTCAGGTTAATACAATTTAATAATCTCATATTGCAATATTTTTCAAAATAAACAGTAAGCACACAGATAAGAATCACTTTGTAGGACTATTGATTCTAAATAATTTTTTTCATATGAGCTGAAAGGAATTTTATTGCCAAATTAGTGAAAAAAAAATCACACTCAACATAGAAGATGAAAACACGGCTTATTTAAAACAACAACAACAAAACAGTTAAACCATAAAGATATAACCTATACCACATCCACTTCTCTGCAAAACGCAGGAAGGCATTGCAGAAACGAAATGTCCACTAGATGCCACACTTCCTTTGCAGAGTAGAGCAGTAGTTCGGCAAGCCTCAAGCAGATGCAATTTTATCTGGTCACAGGACCCTAACTCATTGTCTTTTCTCTTACATTCTCTCTCTGATGCTCCTCCTCCATCAATATGCCTAATCATCCAAAATTTGCATAGTAGTGTAGCTTGGTAAAGTGCTGTTGAGATCCTTTGGCTGGAGTATAGGGAACTTATAGTTACTGACTTAAAGATCAAGTCATTTTGGAGTTTTTTTTTTGTCTTTGGCAGCTAAAGATGGCTTCATTTGTCCTTTCCATCATTTAATTTTTTAAATTACATGCTCTTTTTTCATGTATGTTTATTCTGTTCCTCTATCAGGAAAATACAGGAAAAAATCCAATTTTCTAAAAGTGTAATGAAGAGTCACAATTGAACTGTTTAGAACACAGTGTTGAATGAAACTGTCATTGAATTATATTTAGGGGCACTGATATTTTACTTTGTTTTCAGAGACTATTAAAACTGGAAAAATAAAGATCTTTCCATTTTCTTTGACATTTTCAGTAGGTCGAATTCAATAATGACATGGATCGAATGCAGTAAACGATGCAGTACAAGGCACTATCTCACGAACTCCTACCCTATGCTATGAGACAAACCTGAAAGGACTACCGAGTATTCAGAATCCTGATACTCAGTTCGAATCACAGTATTTGACGTACCTACCTGTGAATTGTCAATTATGGCATCTTCACGAGAAAGTAATCTGAGATCAGCATTTGGTGATAAAAAGCAAATAACACACCTTAATCATGTGATAGTGTGAGGCCAGTTCTCTTCTTCCAGATAACTAGTCACCTGAGCAATTGTTCCCTGGGACAGTTACAACTTTATAGCATTACGTTTTCCCTATTCTCAAGATCTTTGGAGGATCTGATCACTATACCTGATCACCAAGTAATCTGCAGTGAAT
The DNA here is from genome assembly GCF_021613505.1 of Equus quagga. Taxonomy (NCBI): domain Eukaryota; kingdom Metazoa; phylum Chordata; class Mammalia; order Perissodactyla; family Equidae; genus Equus; species Equus quagga. The sequence goes on from NC_060269.1 coordinate 80,637,419, forward strand.
TTTAAAAATCACACTTAAGCTGACTTTAGCTGCTGGAGTAACTAGTGTATTTACCAGTTGGTTTGCAATTTTTTTCTTTTTTAAATTAATGTGTTTTGAGGGTTAATTTCCAGATAAATCTCTTTTAATGTAACCTGTGTGAAAGTCTGTCTTTTTTTCTTTCTCTTGATAATTGACATAAGATTGACTAAATTTACAGGTCAATTTGTTGAAGAAAATAATAAATTCTATAGGGGAGGAAAAACACTAACCAAACAAATCTCCAAACTAAACAACAAAAAAGAAAACAACAAACAGTCCAATCAACGAAACTGCTTTGAGCTGTCAATTTAGAAAATCTGTATATCTATAACAGAAGGTATTCAAATAAATTCCTATTGTTTCACATTTTTTTCGAGTATTTTTTTCCCATGTATGTAGCATCTATTGTTGGAGATTCCATTCACTGGGAAACGTACACAACTTGTGGCAACTTTCCAAAGGAAACTAGAAGAAATAGATCAACCAAAATGTAGCTTTGTAAAAGGGTTCAAGTAAACAAAACAAGATAGCAATGTTTGACACCTCCTGAAACTACTCTAAGAAGAGACTGATGATGTTCATTCTGGTTTCTTTATGATTGCCTCTAAGAGTACGCACTGAAAGATCAAAGGGCTAGTTACAGGCGAAGGAAACCCAGAGACTAAGCCCTCAAAAAACATTTTTTACCCTTGTCTGAATGATGTTACTATGGTAAAGATACTGTAATTTGTACTGTAATTTACTTCCATTGAATTCTAAGAGTAAACAGACTGCCTTAAAGACAAACTTTACCTTCACCCCTCCCATTTTCAAAGAAATTGTACTTGTGTCAGAAGTCATCTAGAAAAAAATTGCCAGGCAGTGAACGTATTTGAGCATTGAGAATATGATCTGCATATTATAGGCACTGTGGACAGTAACGCATGAAGTCCTCAAGAATTCCTTTTCCAAGTTAGAGCTGAGATGAACTAATGTGTGTTGATGAAGATTGAAATGTGTTTAGATCTGGATCCTGTTAAAAATTAGATCAAGAGGGGGCCAGCCCCGTGGCCACGTGGTTAAAGTTCCACACGTTCTGCTCAGCAGCCTGGGTTTGCAGGTGTTGATCCCAGGTGTGGACCTACCCCACTCATCAGCCATGTGGTGGAGGCATCCCACATACAAAGTGGAGGAAGAGTGGCACAGATGTTAGCTCAGGGCTAATATTCCTGAAGCGGAAAAAAGAGGAGGATTGGCAACAGACGTTAGCTCAGGGTGAATCTTCCTCCAAAAGAAAAAAATTGATCAAGAGTGTAAGGGGGTGGCCTGGTGTGTGTCTTGGGGTGGAGAACTCTCCTTAAGCAATCAACAAGATCTTAAAAATTTTAAACTCTAATAGAATATGTTCATTGTTCAAATCCTTAGATAACAGAAGTATTAATAGACTATCTAAACAAAAGACCTCAAGTTGGAATATAATGTTAGTATTCACTTTCTCTATAGGTCTAAGTGCATATTGTAGAAGAAATTTCTCACTTGGTAATAATTTGAATAATTACAATTGTTGGAAGAATAATATTTGATAACTCCCTAATGTGTCTGCACACCTCCTTTCAGGCCCTTGAGTACCAAAGGAAGAACTTGGAAACTCATAAAGAACTTTATATGTTTCTTAGAGATAAGATAGGCCTAAATCTTGGGGGCTCAGATGGACTTTTGGGTTTCCTGGTCAAGGGATACATTTCTTTGCCATTGCTATTCACTGTCCACATTCTCTCGTCACCCCCAGAGTGCCCAGTCAATAGGATCAACCAAGAGACTTTATATAATCTTCCAACAAAAGTGGTGAAAAACAGAAGTTAAGTCTTTTGCAGATCACCCCTTAAGTTTAAGATTTGGCTGGTCCTCAAAGTTACCCTGAAGGAAAAAATCCTCTGTATGACTAAACTCCCCCAGGTTTGACCTTGAGTATCTCCAGAATTAGAATATGTTTATCTCAAGCAGTACCCTGTTGTGAAGTGGGATTCTCACGAAGTTCTCCAAAAAATGTGTGGGTGAACCTAGGAACACGTGAAATGCCTGCTTTCCTTATGGGATCACCATTAGGTCTTCTAAGTCCTTTCTCTCTGTCCCCCTCCAGGTCTAATGCTCAGGTTCTGATTCCTTGCCCACCTGCAGGTCTCCCCTGGAGGATTAGCACCGAGCAGACTTGTCCAGGCTTAGCTTGCACAGAAGTTTTCCCTATCCTGGCCCTGACAACAGGAGCCACCGTGTATGAAGGGTGGGGCCCTCATAAGAGGATCCTTGGAGGTATATTTGTGTTACGGTGCCCGCAAGCCGTTTATGTTGCCTTACATCTTATATTATTGTTCTTTACCCTTCATTAGTAAAGAAAATATAATGGAAAATTTTTTCGTATGACAGCATTATCTTTTGTGCATATTACGGATACCATCTTGCCATATTTATATAGTTATAGGGATGAAACCTTGAAAGTAAATTTTATTTAAAAAATTTATTACAGCTTATAAAAGTAACACATAAATAATTTAAACAAAGGAGATATATATTACACAGAAACTACAAATATTCCTCTTCACTATGATCCCTGTTCAAGGATAACAAATATTAAGAATTTCATGCTTATGTTAATTGCATGAAATATTATTTATATTTGTCAATTTTATGTTATCTGTATTTTACTACAATACAGTACTACAATACTACAATTGTGTGGTAAAATACAGATAACATAAAGTTTGCCATCTTAGCCATTTTTAAGTGTACACTTTAGTGACATTAAGTACATTCCCATTGTTGTGCAGCCATCACCACTATCCATCTCCAGAACTTTAAAATCATCCCATACTGAAATCCTGTACCCATTAAATAATAACTCTCCAGTCTGCCCTCTTCCCAGCCCCTGGTAACCACTATTCTAATTTCTGTCTCTATGAATTTAACTATTTTAGGTACCTTATATAAGGAGAACCATACAATATTTGTCCTTTTGTGTACGGTTTATTTCACTTGGCATAATGCCTCCAAAGTTCATATTGTAGTATGTATCAGAAGTAAATATATTTTAAACAAACAAAAAAGAGAATATCTGATTCACACTTTTCTTTTAAGGTGAGAACTTGCCCGGAAGGTGATAGCTTCATTGTAAGACGTCTTCTGTTTCCTTCCAGACCTGTGATTCAATCATTACTGATAATCTTTTACATTTTATTACAAACTGAATTGTGATGTAAATGTAGCTGGTATACAGCCGTCTCAGTAGACACTGCTTTATAAAGCACGTGTGTAAAAGAGGAAGTGCTAGATTACCAGTGAGCAAGGCCCAAGTTCTGATTCTGGATTTGCCAATGATTATTTGACTGCTCAGTTTTACATGGAAATGCGTCTGTGTGCATATGTGAGTGTGGGTGTGTGTAACTGCGTATACACACATTAGAAAGTGTTTATTGTGAGTACATTAAACACTCCTGTCGTATTCTCCCATCATTTACAAGTTGTAATTACGTAGTAATTTGTCTGATTATTTTCTTTTCTCCTCGAGACCATGAGCTCCAAGAGGAGAAGGTAAATGTCTCCGTTTTCTTTACTGCTGGGTCCCTGGGCCCAGGTCAGTGCTTGTCACATGGAGTGCCAGTCACCGGGATAGATGCTCCACACATTTATCTCATTTGGTCCTCAAATAATTCTGAAGCAGATATTATTATATCCATTTTCTTTATGGGTGAGGAAACTGAGGATTCAGTAGGAAAATAATTTGTGTGAGATTGCTCAGATAGCAAGTAGCAGAACCTGATTCAAAACTGGGCTTGGCTGAGTCCAAAGCTCGTCCACCTTCCCTTTGCCTAGCTGCCTTAACTTTTAATTAAGTGCCATGTTGTGAATCTTAACCAAAATTGTAAGTAGTGCAAGTGCATTTTTTTATGCTAGACTTTCAGATATATTTTTGGACTATATTTTGACTGCACGCACATATGTTGCTCTTGTAATTCTGAGTATTTTAACAAACTAGTAAAGCTACAGCGTGAATATCAGCTACTCAAGAAAACTCCAAAATCCTTATCAGCATCTTAGAATGTTTCCTTGTTTCCTAGTCTGTTTGTAATTGGATATCAGTTAAACTGTATCCAACTCAAAAGGGAATAAAATTTATTTTCTGGAACAAAGTATGATGCTAGGTTCAAATATAGTTTAGCTGTTGCATTGCTAATTAATTATTATTATTTTTTTTTGAGGAAGATTAGCCCTGAGCTAACATCTGCTGCCAATCCTCCTCTTTTTGCTGAAGAAGACTGGCCCTGAGCTCACATCTGTGCCCATCTTCCTCTACTTTTTATATGTGGGACGCCTACCACAGCATGGCTTGCCAATCGGTGCCATGTCCGCACCTGGGATCAGGACCGGTGAACCCTGGGCCACCAAAGCGGAACGTGAGAACTTAACTGCCAGGTCGGCCCCTAATTTATTTTTTAATTAAAAAAATTTTCTAACCCAGAGAAAAGCTAAGAACTGTTCAATGGACAACCATATGCACCTTCCCTAGTTTCCCCATTTAATGATTTTCCTATCATCCTTTGGCATTTATTACTTGTCACTCTTCTGTAAAGACGTGTGTTCCATGCCCTCTCCCGTCTCCTCCTCCATTTCGAGTAACTCTAAGGACTCAGTTGTTTTGCTCAATTTCATCTGTTATAATTATTTCTGATGCTCACATTTTGTGAAATTTGGTCAGTGGGAGCCTCTTCAAGCTGGCACTTGTGTTCTTTCTACATAACTCCATCATTCTTTGAGCACTTTCTTGCTTTATGGCACAAAATCTTCCAGACTTGCCTTCTATACTTTCCCTGCCATAGACCTGAAATATCTATTTCTACACGGTGGGAGTAAATATTTGAATTCATTGGGAATGTCTCAGAATCTTAGACATATGATAACTTCAATATACTCCGGAAATCATTATTAGGAGATGACTATCTTAATTTTAGAGAACTCAAAGGCTTGAAGTACTGTCACATTTGGAATATTCGTCTTGATAATCTATACACTCTCTTATATTTAGATTTCAATTATTAATGATTATTGATTATTGTATTTTTAAATTTTAATAGGGTATAAAAATAAATTTAAAAACAAAATAAATTACAGTTATTTGAATAAACCTTTTACCTACAGCATCTTTTCTCTGATGAGGTGCACATGTGGTAAAAGTATGGAGTTAATGCCAAGTGACTATGGTTATATAAATGCAACGTAGAAATATTCTGTAAGAGAAATAAACAGCTCTGTGGTTTTAAAATTGGTCTAACGCCTCTAGAGAACTATGAATGTAAGCAAGAATAAGACTGTATCTCCAAAACTTTGGTAAGGTTACATTTATAAGGCATCAGACACAACATGTTCAAAGAAAGTAGAAAATTGGGGGAAAAAAAGAGAATACATTGGTGAACTAATATTAAATGCTAATATTAAAATAATTGATTATCATTCATTTTATCACTGATTTTTTTTGTAAAGAACTACATCAATTGAAAACAAGACCCTTCTAGACTATGAAGTATGCTAGAATACTGTTAAAATAAAATGATGAGATATTGGTACAAGGACAGGTACATACATTTATGGAATTGAATAGGTAGACTATAAAATGGGAAGAATACGCAACTGTTATTTTGTCTCTTTTTCTCTTAAAGGAGATCAGAGTATAGTTTGGACTATAATTTCGTTATTTGTACAAAACAAGAAGAAACAGTTTTAAAAGACTGTGTCTTAGATCAGTTTTCATTAAAAGAAAGTGACAAAACAAAAGAATAGAAATGGTACATCTTGGTAAAGGTAATTCTTTAGAGGATTAGGGCACAAAACATGTTCCCTGCATGTATATTGACGTAGAGCATCATAATTCTCTAAACTAGTGTTTCCTGTGTGTGGTAGGCAGAATTCCGAGACGGCCCTCAAGATTCCCATCTCCTCTACACATCCTGAATAATCCCTTCCCCTTGTATGTGACTGGAATTTGGGAATATGACGGATGTTGTGCTTGTGATTATGTTCATTATATGGCAGAAGGGATTTTGCAGACGTAGTTAAGGTCCCTAGTCAATTGACTTTGACTTAATCAAAAAGAGAGATTACTTGGGGTGAGTCTGACCTAATCAGGCAAGCTCTTAAAAGAGATAGAGAGATTTTCTTCCTGGCCTTGAAGAAGCAAACTGCCACGTTGTGGAGAGGAACCCACCTTAGGCAACTGTGGGATGCCTCTGGGAGCTGTGAATGAGTCCACTTTACAGCCAGCAGGAAAGCAGGACCTCAGTCCTACAACTGCAAGGAACTGAATTCTGCTAATAACAAGTAAGTTTGGAAGAGGACCCTGAACCTTAGGTGAGACTCAACGCTGGCCAACAGCTTGACTTCCTCCTAGTGAGGCCATGAGCAGACAACCAGTGCACCATGCTGGACTTCGAAACTACAGAAATGGTGAGACAATAGATGTGTTGTTTTAAGCTGCTAAATTTGTGGTAATATGTAACATAGCAATAGATAACAAATACACCAAACTTGGAAAACTTACAGACCAGTAAATTTCCCCCAAATATTTGTCACAACTTCATATTTTGGCAAATAAGGAAATAATCCACAGTGACAACTATTTTAGAAGCTGGAACCTGGTGGCTGTGGCTTGAGTTAGGCCCTGGATGTAGTTTTTTTAGCTTGTACTATTAACAAAGTTTGAAAAATTCAGGTTTCAACATTTTAAAGTTGAGAAATTGTGTATTTCTGGTTTCTCTTTAAAAACAAAAAGAAACATTGGGCTCTAATTCTATCTGAAAATGATAATCAGATAGATCAAGAAGTCAGTAACAGTTTCATCCTCTAAATGGGACACCTGCTTCCATTTTGCTATGTTCCCCTCCATTCTTTGTTTTTTATTGCACCAAACTACTTCTCCAATTTTACTCGTTTGCATTATTTGTCTGACTGTTGTATTGCAAGTCAGATAAACTACAAGACAAATGCAATACGAAAGGAAGATATATCTTATATATACAATATACATAAATTTATACATGTATGGATATATGCTACATATGTACTTATCCATTATTTATAAAAATAGCCCAATGTATTTTCCTTTATGAGAAACTCACTTCCTTACTTTCCTTTTTCCTCCTTCATTTCACAAAGATCTTTCTAATTTGGGAAACAACTGTTATTGGGTTGCCCTCAGTTTAGACTGTCTTGGGTCACTGACCCTTTGGGGAGGGTCCCTTTCAATGCACAGCTGAAATTAAATAGAAATGCTACTCAGTGTATATAATCACAGTTTTGAATATCTTTTCAGATTTAATCGTAACAGAAGTTAAGAGAAGAAACATAATATAAAGATCATCATCGCAAATTTAACCCTTGTCTGTTTCCCGCTTAAAGGGTCCAAGCAAACTCACCAACTGGAACAGGCAGTCCCGGAACAGGTTAACGAGCCACATTGTTTACTCAGGGCAGAATAGCCACAGGTAGACTGTAACTTCTGTCACTTCTGTTACTCCCGTGGGTGTTTTTGGATAGAGCATGGAGATAAGCACAGAAATACTGATTTCAGAGCCAGAAATGATCTTGCCGTAGATTGCAAAAATGGATACAAATTCTTTCTATCCCTTCATATACCTCTTTTTCTTTTACAGTGTGACTTTGTATAGCCTTCCATAAAGAGGTGGAATCTATTTTTTCATTACTTGAATCTGGGCCATGTGACTTGCTTTGAACCATGGGAGAGTAGCAAATGTAACAGAAATAGAGACTTTGCTCTTTGGGACTTGCCTCTCTTGCTGCTCTTGGGAATCCTATATCCACCACAACGTAAATGAACCTGGACAAGCCCGGCAGGATGGTCATATTCGTCCCTCACTTACCTAGTTGCTTCAGTTGACAGCCAGCCAGTCTCCACACATGTGAGTGAGGTCTTGAACACCACTTGACCACAGTTATATATAGGGTGGCCAACTCATCTTGGTTTGTCCAGAACTGTCTCAGTTTTAGCACTAGAAGTCCAACATCCCAGGAACCAAGTCTGTCCCAGGCAAAGTGAAATGGTTGGTTATCCTAGATACATGACTGAAACCAGCCAGGACGAGCAGAAGAACCATGGTCTGAACTCAACCCAGATTTCTCACCCACAAAATCACGCGCTAATAATGGTTGTTTTTTGTTTAAGTCATTGAGTTTTGGCATAGTTTGTTATGCAGCAGAAGCTAACTAATACAGACTTTTAGAAACTTATCTAATTCATTTCTCTCATTTTTGAGATGAGAGAGTTGAGAATCAGGAAGAGAAGATGACATACCCAAGGTCACTCATTCGGTAAGTATTCAGTTTGTCAACAAAAACAAATCAAAGCCAATAATAAGAAATACCAGGGGATATCCTCCATTGAGGATATTACTCTATTGAGTAATAGTTTATCAAAAAAGCCACAGTTGGGAGCTGTCCCACATACAAGAAAATAGAGGAACACTGGCACAGATGCTAGCTCAGGGAGAATCTTTCTCAGCAAAAAAGCCACAGTTGACAAACATCCTACTGCGTATATAAATATGGTGAGACCGTGTAATGCAGCATTTAAGAGCAAGGGGCTTGAAGTCAGAAAGATGTGAGTTCAAATTCTCCTAGATCATTATGGACCTTAGGCAATTTACTTAGCCTGTCTAATCACTCGTTTTCTCATCTGTGAAATGGGCATATTTGCACTCACCTCATAGGTTTGAAAATGTGAAAATTAATTTAATATGATAATGTAAAGTATATGTACAGTGCATAGTAAGTAGTAAGGACATCATAAATGGTAACTATTGTTATTGTAAATATTCAGGTCAAGTCTGTGTTGTTTCAATATCTGATATTGAACAATCCTAGTAGTGACCTTGGATTGAGTCTTTTCCATTGCTTGTCCTAGATAGAATATAGACTAAGAAGCAGAGAGCCTAATTCTAGTTATTTTATGCCTCATTTCCCCTTATTTCTGTAAATGCCATAAAAATTTACAGATGAAATATCAAAAAACTGTGGTTAAGTAATTCCATTTTTAATAACCTCTTTTCTGCTTCTAAGCTATTTTTGAAAAGGAAAGTCCTTTACATACAGGCCTTAAAAACTTTCTCAATCATTTTTATTTGCAACTATTAGTCATTTCACCATGTGAGAGAGTTTCAGATAATTATAAAGGAATATAACTGAGGGCATTAAATAAGAAAATTTTCAACATTAGCAAAAATTGCTTTAAAACTGTTTAAAGGGTGAAAGGTAACTCAGAAGCCAAAGGACACTAAAATATTCTGATGGAACCTATCATCACAATGAATGGCAAGCTGGTACAGTTAAGAAGCGGAAATCCATTCAGGTAACCAAAAAAAAAGACAGCAGCTGTAAACCCCCAGCTGCAGATGGAAGAAAGAAACATTACAGAAGAAGCATCTTAAACTTCGCCGTACTGTAGTTTTTGTGAATGACCATTGTAGTGTCTCTGGTATGGGAGCACAGTAAGAAGAAAAGACAAGATCAACACCGTGACCACACCACAAGCCTCAGGAAAGGCATTGTCGGTTTATTGTTGAAGGCACATTGTTAACTTTTCACGGAGGAAAATATCCCTTGGTATTTCAGGGGCAAAGTTGCCTCTCCAAAGCTTCCTCTGCTTACAGTGTCTTCTCAGAAATTCTATGGTAACCAACCCAACTCTCAATAAAGTAATATCTCTGTAGGCATCTAACTTGAATAATCAATATGTAGAATCTTCATAGAGATGTTTTTAAAACAGAAAGAAGTTATGATCTCTGAATTGGACATTAGCATGTTTTCATACTGTGGAATAAGATTTTATTTAAGAAAATTCTAGATGTGATTTCATTTCAGTAAATAAAATTTTACTAGAAGATAATGTGATTAAGTTTACTAGAGTACAAATTAAGTTCTTTGCAATACAATTAATATTTTCAACAAAATTCTTACCAAGTAGATTAAAATACAAATAAAGAAGCTCATTTACCTCTTTATTTTGAAGCCAATCGTTCAAGAACAGTACTTTAATCCTATATATGCAGAATGAATTATTTGGTGTTTTAAAGGTGCATAAGTGTGTACTTATTCAGAGGAAAACTCTCTTTTTATCTATAGGACAGGTCCAGGGCACAATAGCATCATTACCAGCTTCTCCAAGTAGCCCCACCAGGGAGCCTTTATCTTTCCCTGGTGAGACGGGAATGAGTGGGTAGTTCAAATTCCATTGCCCATTCAGTCTCCTGAGACTTCAAGCGAGGGAGCCAATTATGATGGTGGGCACAGGGTTGTAGACTTGTGCCCACCATTAACCAGACTGAGTCTGCCTTCAGTTCATAGTACAAACTCCAGTGAGTGACACTCAGGTGGCATGGCTTTCCGTCAGGCCCACGTGGGCTGAGTTTGAACTGATGAACTGACATTCTGCAAGTGAAAGCTTGTTACTAGTCCCCAGAGTTTATCAAAAGCCACCAATTACTTCCTCGGTTGACTACTTGATGCAGCAGCTAGTGTTTACTTTTATATTGCCTTTTAAAGAGCAGGGCCTGATTTAGTAAAAAAGATAACAAGTCCAAGAAATTTAATATAGATAACTAAGTAATAGCATATTTTCTTCTATGAGAGAGAAGATTATTTAATTAGATGAGTAAGTGAAAACTATCTGAAGTTTAAATTTTCTACAACCTTACTTAAACATATTTACTTGAATTAACTAGGCAAAATATGTGTTTGGAAATGATTCTGCACACTTAAAAAATTTTGCCCAAGACAAGGAAAATTGTAAATTTAGAGACTTAAGAGAAATTACATTTCAACAAAGGAGAATGAATGCTGTAAACCTTGTTCGGTTATTACGCTGCTTCCTTGCTGTTGCTGAACAAGCAGTCTTTTATGAATTAGCAGGTCTTACCCAGCCATGCTGCATACTGTAGAAAAATAGAATTAAATATTGAGCCAATGCCTTCCCTTTTAAAAGGAATAGGAATAAGAAGGTCTTGTTCTAAACTCCCCTAACAGTTTATAGGAAACCTTTTTAACTTCAAATTGATTTTTAAATGGGGAAAAAAAGAGAGACCTGGTCTCACAGTCCAAATTATACTCAAAAAATAAATATTTATAATTTTTAACAAATTGTTCTTACAAACCCTAATCAGTGATCAAATGTTGCAGCGGTTTGTTTTACTTTTGCCGCTACAGTATGTACGTGCGTTTTATATACTGATGACTCTTTTAATCTTGTAAGAACCACATCCAGCAATGAATCACATTCTTTGAGTGAATAATTCAGTCCTTGACGCCAACCTCTGAGGGGGAATATTGTGGTCATGCTGTCTGAACAGTGTGGTAGCTATGGCTACCTATATAATTCTTCGCAATGAAAAAAAGTGACAATGACATTAAATTTAATCAGGTTCCCCTTTTCTGCGGTTTCCCACTGGGATGAGCCACTAGTGTCTTGCCTTAAATATTCAAAGGCCTTCCTGAGTAGTTTGCATGTGTTCATATACTGGGACAATGTCCTGCTAATACAGAACAATAGATCTGTCATGTATTTCTCCTGCAAGTAGATGTGAGTCTAAAGTTACTAAGTATAGGGTTTAAGGGCTGTCTTCCCCCCAGTGACGATCTTTACTCCAGTCTTAACAAATGGCATTAAGGAAATGTCCATAGACACTAAAGTGTAATGAACTTGATTATCTGAGTTGGAAACTCAAATAGGTTAAAGAGCAGTGTTTGCTAGTAATAATAAAGCTGCCTAGCATTATTTTCAGTCACACTTCATCTGATGTGAAAGACACAGTACAGAATATCACATGGCTGAAAACACTTGAAATGCATAGCTTAACAAATATTTAGAGACAGCAGCCTATATTTATGTCCTTGTAGTTGTGCAGAATACTTAAGTGGATATCACTTCTTTTAAATCATAATTGAGAATTTTTAAGATTTATTTTATGTCCATTGTGCATCCCTGGGAGGATAGTCAGCTAACTTTTAATGTTCAAAGGATGAAAAAAACAAAAGGATGTTCTTTATAATCATCTGTGAGTGTCTGCTACAGATTTGTGCCGTTGGTTTAAAATCTTTCTGATTGCTTATAACTTTGGTAGAAGAGAAACTGAAGAAAAGTAGATGCAGATTAATTCCTTTCTTTTCCCTGTCTTTTTCAGGTAGGGAAAACCAAACAACCAAATAAATAAAACTAGCCAACAAAACATTATTTCTAGGACAGAACTGTATTTTGAGAGTAAGTAACTGTACATGACACTTTTACTATCCAAACAGAGTCTTGGATTATATTTAATCGCTTAGTATTTGATATTAAAAACTATCGTGGGTTGTATTTAATCCTTTAGTATTTGACATTGAAACCTGACCCTGACAATCTTTGGACAGCATTAATTAATATATTTGTGTGCATGTTATAAATATAAGAGTAATATTTAAATAATATATCATAGCCATAATGTAGTAAAAGGCGAACTTCACAAATCTTTCAGACCTTTGGTGATGCTTGCATAATTCTACCTGCTAACTCTTTCCTGTTACATATAAATAAAATAGAGGTGGACACAGAGTGTGTGGTAAATACTGAACATTTCTTTGTTTTTCTTCTACCTTCTTGTCTCTTTTATTGTCTTAGATTCTATTGAAATCTTAGGGTTCTTTGTCTCACAGATATGCAACTTCTATGAACATCAATTTCATTGCACGAACATTGTTAGTTCATTGCACAATTGAAAGGAATATTGATCCCTTCATAGCTTTATGTTTTCGTTTACCAGGTAGGTGTTTGAAGATGGACAACTTAAAATTGTTTCTAATGTCAAGATCATAGTCAAAGAAGTAAGCTTATCATAAATCTGCAAGAAATTCCTCTTCTAATGACATATCATTGACCTCAGAGTCATGGAGGAGTTCAACGTCAACCAATGAGACCCTCACAGGGGTCAACTATTTTTGACTGACTGACACTTGTTTTTTAACCTTTGAAAATGTGATTTCATGTTTATCAAACTTTGACATAAAGCATTGTGTTCAGTGTAGAAATAGGGACCTTATGCTATGGCTTTCTAATATAAATTTGACAGACAATCTATTGGCATCCTCTAAGGACAGATCAGTGTCAAGGGGGCAGGAGATCAGGAATGAACAGTCTTGTTGAAGAGGTTTCAGTTAGAGAGGACAGGTTCCACAGGAAAACTGCTTTTCCAACTGGTCCCGTTCATAGACCTAAGACATTGCAACTCAACTCTCTCTACTTGTCCTATTGTTGGCAACAGGGAGATAGAACAAATCAGTAACCAACGTACACATGCCAAAGATGACATGAGATCGTTATTCATGGACAGTAGAAAGGAATCCAGAGAGAGATTTATGTGGGTGTCAGGACTGATCCCAGAAAAAAAAAAAGAGTAGTGCGAAAAGTTCATCTTGACAACTTTTTATGCCTCAACACTTTATTTTTCCGTCCTTATGACTATCTTCTCAAATATTTCTTGAATTTTGCTAGTAAGGTGCTACCTGATAAATGCTTATTGGCTGACCTCTTCCAGAATATGTGAATGTGACTTCAAATTTATTATTTCAACCTTCTTAAACTGCACAGTACATACCAAGTTGTTCACCCTCTTATTTCTGTCTTTCCTATTTAGTCGTTGTTTTGACTACAGGAACCAAAATTTGGGTCGTGTAAATCATCTAGGTTTCTTTATCTCATTTTTGCCAGTGGGTTTGTTTGCATGGAATCCTTGAATCTGAGGGAATAGGTCAGTGAAAAATTGGAATGCTACTTCAGAAACTTACTGATTCTTGCACTAGGTTTGGTGGTTCTTTGGTACTTCTTATATTTCAAGGAACTCACACTAAAAATTATTTTTTTTGAAAAGGCCACCTTTTGGAAAACTCTCCTTAAATAATACATGTTCCTTGAGGGAAATGTAGCCAAAAGCATAAGGATATTTTAATATATACAACCTCAGTATATAGAGATTTCAGCGATGGACATTTAGACTGTAATATTATTTTACTATTTTAAATTATATTGTGATTAATGCCTTGTACTGGAATCTCTTGTTGTTGCTGCTGAACCCTTCGAAAATAAGTGAACTCTTTGCAGACATCATGATAATTTATTCTTAAATATCTTGGCATGTGTCTCCCAAAAGCAAGGATGTTCTACAAAATCTCAAAACTATTTTCCCAAGAAATTAAAATGAATATAATAGTTTCTAAAATACAATCCATATTCAAATTTCCTCAATTGTCCCCGAAATGCCCTTTATAGAGCTATATAGCTTCCTTCCCTCCCTTCCTTTCCTCCATTTCATTCCAGGGCCCAATCAAGGATTTCACACTGCATATAGTTGTAATTAGATTAAACTATTAGACTATTTAGTCTCATTTAATCTAGAATATTCCTGCTCCCACTGTTTTTTTTTATGAGGATCTTTGTATTCTTAAAGAGCCCAAACCAATTGTCTTGTAGAATGTTCTATAACCTGGACTTTTCTGATATTCTCTCATGATTAGATTCAGCTTAATCATTTTTGGCAAGAATATAACATAGGTGATATTGGAGAGATTCACATTGAAATTATGCTTTTTGAGTTATATACAATAGGCACATATTCACCTGTTTGAATTACCTATTCAAAATAAAAAAATTCTATGCTAATTAGACTGAAAAAATATTATTTTAATTTATATTTCATCAATTACTGATGAAGTCAAACATAATTTAATATTTTTTCTTTTTTTCTTTTGTGAATTTGTTGGTTGTTTCTTTTACCCAACAAACAAATTAGCTTATTAATATTCTTATACAGTTTTATCAAATATTTCTGAAGAAACTCTCTTGCCATTTTTAAGTTTAAAATGGAAAATAGAATCAACAAAATAGTTCCTCTTTTTTGTAGTTAAGAGATGGCGTCTAGGTGGTTCCTCAGAGTTCTTGTGCAATATCTTGTATGTACCTATTCTATGGCATCAGCTGACCTTTTTTAGTGTATGCTGGGCCTCATTTTAGCTTTAAGCATTGGACAGCTGGAAAGTGTGTTCACTGTACACAAACATCAAATATCCTAGTAACCAAGAACACTGTGAGTTAAAATAGAAATACAAGTAGATACATTTTCAGAACTTAGAACTGTCAAGAAATTTCAGACTCTAATAGCTGGTAGGTGAATTTGCTGGCCAGGAAGATGGAGACGGGCTGCAATCCACTACGTGTTAGGTTGATCTCCAGTACAATCTAAGTTATTTAATTTAGATTTGCTGTTGGATACAGGGAGTAGCAGAAAGAGTATTTCCTAGTCTCCACCCAGAAAAGGGCACCCTTGCTTCTCTGAAGATACAGAGTTGTAGAGCTTGTCTAGTGACGGCTTCAGGGGAGCTACAACATTTAACGGTATATTAATATCGCTTATTTAACAAAGCACATTAATAGATCATTAGTAGTTAGTAGACATCAGGATGTTCAGTTGAAGCTTGAAAGAGAACAGAGTTTGACTACAGGGGCATCCAAGATGTCCCCTAAAGAGGCAAGTATTTGGTGGGTCTTCTCCTTAACTTTTCAGGCTCAAGCATGTAATTTTGTCAGCCTTTAAAGAGTAAGAACTTATCTGTAGTGGATTGTTTCCCAACACTTGTTGCCCCTCACTGAATGAGGCTAATGTATTGTCACTTTATTGAACTCAGATGAAGCTAAGTGACTTGTCTTGCTGATATCACTTCTAGGTAGGGGTCTTTCACGTTCTCTTTCTCTTGTGCTGTGCTGTTCCCAATAGGAGACCTTCTGTAAGGCTGGGGCCCCAGAGTGAAGATAACGTGGATCAGAGCTGGAGACCCCTGTATTGTAATCACTGAGCTTTTGCTGAGTCATTTATCTCAGAATAACTTAGCCTCTTCTAATGAATAAAATCTCTCAAGGAAGTACCAGTGTTAACCAAGACTGATGTGTATAGCAAGAAGCAAATTTTCCCATATAAAGTAAGACTAGAATTCACGAGGAATGGAAGACTTCTGTGAGCATGACCATTACATTCTTACACTGAGGTAGAGCTCCAACAGGAAATTCAATTATAGACCCAACATCCTTCTTAGTCATGGATTCTTTTTCTTCGAGAGTGGATTTTGTTCCAGCTAGTAGCCATAACTGAAAGTCACTTGGAACCAAATGCGATGTAAAAGGTTAAAGAAAAATGGCTATGAGTGGGATGGCAGTTATCTACTTGCTGCCTTCCTGCCTGAAAATCGTGCAAATTCCTGCCTCTTCACACGCCAAAAAACTCAGAGATTTAAAAAATAATTTTTGTGATATTTGAAATTATTTAAATTAGATTTAGGACATCTTCGTTTTATAATATCCTACAATTATTTTTCCCTGATGAGGTAGAATGTTGTCCTTTACCTCAGATGTAGTTTTTGCTTCTAGCTAACCAAGTTTTGACAAGGATCAGGGTGATTACTTTAGAATAAGGAGTAGAATGGAATCTGCGACATTTTCTAATCATTTTTGAAATTGTTTTCCTGAATCACTGAATAAAATGTAAATAATTCTGGCAAACTACTTAAATGTCTTACAGTCTCTCAAAAACGCTAAAAAAACCTACAAAATTGTAAGATTTTTTTGTGTATGTCTGTGTTTTCTTTTCTTTTCTTTTCTTTTTTTTTTGCGAGGAAGATTGGCCCTGGGTTAACATCTGTTGCCAATCTTCCTCTTTTTGCTTGACGAAAATTGTTGCTGAGCTAATATCTGCGCTAATCTTCCTCTACTTTATGGACTGCCGCCACAGTGTGGCTTGATGAGCCGTGCTAGGTCTGGGCCTGGGATCCGAACCTGTGAACCCCAGGCACTGAAGCTGAGCACATGAACTCAAGCACTATGCCACCGGGCTGCCCCTTAAGTCAGATTTTTTGGGTATGTATAGATTTATAGATTTGTCTTTTTTGACCAGCTAGCTTTGTAATGATCTAATAATTTTCTTTTTTTGGTTAGCTGAACTTTAAACATATGCTTGTAAAATTCATTTAAGAACAGAAGTTTCTTCCCTCAGGAGTATTATTAGAATGGATTTTATAAACTTTTTGAGATTCTTGGATTCACTAGGAAATTTAAAGTTTCAATACCCAATAGAAACTAATATATTAGAACTATAAATTCATGTGTCTATTTGCATGCTAACTTTTGTTGAAGATACCAAATGTCTGAAATATTTAGTTTAAAAAACTACCTACACATGTTAAGGTACCAATGACATTAATCTGAAGGAAAATTCACTTAAATTCTTTACCCAATCACAGAAAAGTTTATTAGGTGATAAGCATGTGTTTTTTTTTTTTTCCCCCATTTAGCAGACATCTGTCATTTTGGGGGCAGTTCAGCATCCGGTTGGTCTTCAACAGCACTTTCTCCTTCCTGTTGGAGAATCCTCATTGTTTGCGTAGTTGAAGGGAGGCAGAACTAACTTCCCACTGTGGAAGTCAGTCTGTGACTGAAGGGGTCAGTTTTCCTTCTCCCTGATGCCGCCAAGGGCAGGCGTGTGATTTAGACCTGGCCAACTTAGACCTGACTCTCCCAGGACTTTGCAGTATCGAGTGAAAGACACAGAGGGAGCAGAAGGTTAGTCATTGAATCTGTGGCAACATGCTGATCAAATCCTTCTTGCTTAGGGACCACTGCTATAGTTCTTTTGGCCTCACCTTCAGGAACTCCCACCTCCTATTTTAAAAAGCTGATTCTTCAGCGTCTGTCAATTCTGTGACTCTCCTGATTTGCTTCTGGGACCTTATCTTCTGCTAAGTCAGTCAGAGTCGGTTTCTATGGCTTGTAATCAAGAAATATTTCCACTGAAGGCAATGGGAATAGTTACAGTTAAGTAAGTTCACATGATAATGAGGTTGTAACACTAACTTTCAAGGTTTAGATGATTAAAAATGAATGCAGCAGAAGATAAAGCAACAAGGAGATGTCAAATTTAGCCCCTCAAATTATTAAGGACAAAAGAGATAAAACTCCACACTAAGGAGAGAAGGGCAAACCCTCTCATGCACTGCTGAGAGGGTGTAAATCGATAATAGTAACCTCTAGTACAGTTCGGTATAAGTCAACATTTAAAATGAGCATATCCTTTGATTTAGCAATCTCACTCCTAGTACTGCCTTCTAAAAGGATAATTGTTCTTGTTAGATAAGATATATGCACAAGGATGTTCACTGAAGCAGTTTGGAGAGCATAGCATTGGCAAAAACCCAGGTGTTTATCATCAGAAATTGTGGAAATAAATTGTAGTGCATACATATTATATTTTGTAGTAATGAAATACATAGGAATATCTATATTTGTTGACAGAAAAAATCCATGACATTTTTTATAAACTTTTAATTTTAGAATAATTTTAGATTCATAAAAAATGTGCTAAAATTTGGATGGCATCTCCAGGGACTCTGAATAGCCAAAAAAGCCTTGAAAAAGAAGAACAAAGTTGGGAGTCTTACACTTCCCAATGTCAAAACTTATTATGAAACTATAATAATCAAAACAGTGTGGTACTGGCATAAAGACAGACATATAGAACAATGAAACAGATTAGACAGTCCAAAAATAAACCCTCACAAATATGGTCAAATGATTTTCAACAAGGGTACCAAGACCATTCAATGGGGGAAGAATAGTTTCTTCAACAAACGGTGTTAGGAAAACTAGATATCAACATGCAAAAGAATTAAGTTGGACCTTAGTTAACACCGTATACAAAAATTAACTCAGCTGGATCGGAGACCTAACCCTGAGACCTAAATTAGTAATGTGATTACCATATGATCCAGCAATTCTACTTCTGGATATATGTCCAAAAGAATTGAAAGCAGGATCTCCAAGAGGTATTTTCATACCTGTGTTCGTAGCAGCACTCTGCACAACAGCCTAGAGGCAGAATAACCCAAGTGTCCATCGATGGATGAATGGATAAACAAAATGTGGTATATACACACAATTCAGCCTTAAGAAGAAAGGACACTCTGACTGTTATGGACTGAATGTTTGTGTCCCCCACAAATTCGTGTGTTGAAACCGTAATCCCCAATGTGTTGGTATCTGGAGGTGGGGCCTTTAGGAGGTAATCAGGTATAGACAAGTTCATGAGGATGGAGCCCCTAGGATGATGAGTCAGTGTCCATATAAGAAGAGGAAGACACTAGAGTTCTCTCTCTTCACCATGTGAGGATATAGCAAGAAGTCTACAAGCCAGCAAGAGGGACTTTTCCTGAACTTGACTGAGCCAGCACCCTGATCTTAGACTTCCCAGCCTCCAGAACTGTGAGAAACAAATGTCTGTTGTTGGGGCCGGCCTGGTAGCGCAGGGGTTAAGTTTGCATGTTCCACTTCAGAGGCTGCGGGTTCGCTGGTTTGGATCCCAGGTACAGACCTATGCACTGCTTGTCAAGCCATGCTGTGGTGGGTGTCCCACATATAAAGTAGAGGAAGATGGGTATGTATGTTAGCTCAGGGCCAGTCTTCTTCAGCAAAAACGAGGAGGATTGGCAGCTCAGGGCTAACCCTCCTCAAAAAAAAAACACAAAAAACAAAAAACAAAAAGCAAATGTCTTGTTTAAGCTGCCCAGTTTATGGTATTTTGTTACAGCAGCTTGAGCCGACTAAGATGCTGAAACATGCTGCAACACTCAGGAAACTTGAGGACATTGTGCCACAGGAAACAAGCCAGTTATAGAAAGACAAATGTTGTATGGTTCCACTTATATGAAGTATTTAGAGTGGTCAAATTCACAGAGACAGAAAGAGTGGTGGTCGCGGGGGCTGGGGGGAGGGGGATGAGGGGCTGTTGTTTAATGGATATAGAGTTTTAGTTTTGCAAAATGAAAAAGTTCTGGAGATTGGTTGCATATAATGTTAAATTTCAGTAAAGTTAAATAAGCAGGAAAATATGATGCACGATGAGGAGAAAAATCAATCTAAACTGCCCCAGAGTGGCACAGGTGTTGGCATTAGCAGACAAAGACGTTAAAATAGTTATTACAGTGTATGCTATAAGTTTAAAAAGCTGAAGGGAAGATTGGATATGTGGAGACATGAAAAATAAGGAAAAAACCCAAATCAAATTTCTGGAGATGAAAATTACAATGTCTGAGATGAAAAATACGCTGGAGGAAATAATGGCAAACTAAGTATTGCAGAAGAAAATATTAGTGAACTTGAAGACATAGAAACTATCGAATATGAAACAGAAAAAACAAAACATAAACAAACAAATAAAAGAAACAGAGTATTAGTTATAAGACAACTTCAAGAAACCTATTATACATGTAATTTAAGTCCCTGAAGGAAAGGAGTTTAGAAAAAATACTTGAAGAAATAATGGCTGAGATTTATGAAAACCATCAAGTTTGATGAAAACCGTAAGCCTATAGATCCAAGAAGCTCAACAACCTTTAATCACAAGAAACATGAAGAAAATGGCATGACAAATCATGAACAAATTCTCAAAACCAGTGATTTTCAAGAGGAAACCAGTGATTTACAAGAGAAAACCAGATTTTCAAGAGAAAATCTTGAAAGTAGCCAGAATAGAAAGACATGTTATGTACAGAGAAACAAAAATAAGAATGACAGCAGGTTTCTTTTTAAAAAACAATTCAAGTAAGAATACAGTGAAGCAACAACTTTAGGGTACTGGAAGAAAAAAACTAGAATTCTATACTGAGCAAAAATGTCTTTCAAAAGTGAACATGAGATACTTTTTCAGAGCTACAAAAGCTGAAAGAATTAATTATAAGCAGATTTGTGGTACAAGAAATGCTAAAGGAAATCCTTCATGAAGAAGGAAAACGACACCAGGTAAAAGTGTGGATCTATGTTAAGAAATAAAAGGCACTGGAGATGCCATTTGCGTAGGTAAATGCATGACTTTTTCTTATTAGTTAAGTTTTTAAAAAGGTAATTGACAAAACAAAAACAATAATGTATTGTGGGGATTATGCATATGTAGAAATAAAATGTGTGACAAAAATAGCACAAAGACTGCAAGGGAAGAAAGGAAATATACTGTTGCAAGGTTCTGACGCCGTATGTGAAGTGACATCATATTACTTGAAGGTAGATAGTGGTAAGTTAAAGATGAATACCAGAGGTCCTTGGGGCTGGCCTGGTGGTGCAGCGGTTAAGTGTGCACATTCCACTTCAGCGGCCCTGGGTTTGCTGGTTGGGATCCCGGGTGCAGACATGGCACCACTTGGCAAGCCATGCTGTGGCAGGCGTCCCACATATAAAGTAGAGGAAGATGGGCATGGATGTTAGCTCAGGGCCAGTCTTCCTCAGCAAAAAGAGGAGGATTGGCAGCAGATGTTAGCTCAGGGCTGATCTTCCTCAAAAAAAAAAAAAGAGAATACTAGAGGTCCTTAAGCCAGAATTAAAATAATAAGACAAAAACTTTTAGCCAGTACACTGAAAAAAGAGAAAACAACAGAATCATAGAACATGATCCAAAAGAAGTCAGAGAAAGAAGAAAATAGGACCAAGAGCAGATGGGACAAATAGAAAACAAATACCACGATGGTAGATTTAAAACTAACCCAAACAATAATCACATTAAATATAATTGGATTAAAGCAATGTAGGGCATTATAAAGGTGCAAGTGTTTGCTTGTCACAAATAGCCTTTCTCCCTTTCTTAAATAATAGAACTCCTGAGTTTTACCTGTGTATGTCATTGCCCAATAGAGATGACATTTCCCAATCAGCGTTGCAGCCAAGTTTAGCCATGAGACTAAGTCCTGACCAAAGATCCATGAACAGTGTTGTGCATCACTTCCAGGTGCCATTAAAAGACAAGGTCTAAAAATGGGAAAAAGGGACTTTTTCCACTTTTCCACAGGTGGGAGATGGTTAGAGACAGAGCAGCCTACTTGGACCATCCTGTAATTGGATAAAGAGGTGACATGTTGAGGATGGCAGGGCCACCCTATCAGCCTTGACTATACACCTCTGAACTGTTTCAAGAAACAGCAATAAACCTCTATCATATTTATGCTGCTTTTCTTAATTTGGTTACCCCAAAGCATACTCTGAGACAAGGACTTGGAGGCAGTTAACATATTTGAGACGTCATCCTAGGAAGCACAGCAAGAGAGAAAGGGCAATAAAGGAGGCACAAAGATGGGTAACTGCTGTGGGCACATCCCACTTGGGACCTTCTGAAAAACTCGTCTTAAAATCACCCAGCAGTAAGCAGCGATTCTGGAATATTTATCGACTCACTCCCTTATCCATTGGGTAAGAATGTCTCCTTCCCAGCGTGTTTACTCCCTAGAGCTGTCATGTTCCAGAAACTACTTTCATGTGTCACCGCAGGTGAAGTAATCATTGATATGGGGTGTCATCAAGAGTGTCTGAGTAATATAGCATTGTTCTTGCTTGTTTTCTCATATAAAAGGAACCCAACTGTCACAATTAAAAAGGAACATTGCTAATGAGAGAGTTATACTTATTTGCTGTTTGGCTCGTGAGATATAAGGCTCTGCCTTTTCAAAAAGTAATGCAGAATCAATACTGCTTTATGGAAGAAGAATAACGTTATATAGTCTGCTTAGTTAATGTCAACTACACTTCAAAAATTTGGCGTGAAAACGTTGACTTCTGGCCTTCATAATTTTAGTAATTAACCAGTCTTCCATTATTTGATTACATTTTCAAGGTCTGGTTGATCATTTCTTTCACTATTTATTATTGACATTTTGGTACCATGGCTTAGCTAATTATACCATAAATTCTCAAGCTCTTTACTTTTTTGTCACATTACAAATTCCCAGACATCATACCTTAAATATTTGTACTAGTAAACGTAGTACCTGTTTTATGTCGGGGTAATAAGTTATGTGCCCAGTACACGGCCTTTGGTTTCTCATTTAATGCACAGTAGGTGTAAATTAATATATCACAGCACAGCTTCTCAGAGCGCTGTAACTAGACTGTGCCTACAGCTGGTTTGCAGTGGAGAAAATTCTCTTCTGAAAGAGCCACCAACTTTGTGCTTGTGTCCAAAATGTAAAGACTCCCTTCTTGGATGTACCATATGTTTCACAGCTTCTGCTTTATAGAGCTTTTAAGAGAGGTATTGAAGAAGTTTAAGAACTTCAGGTAAGATGTTATTTATTTTTACATTGCTAATAATTAGGAAGCTAATTTTTCATTACCAAGGTTTGAAAAACATGCATTTTTTGGAGATATTAGTATGAGATCTGATAAACCTTTCGAAGTTATTTTGGGGGGGGCATGAAGAATGCTAAAAGTTTTTTAAATTATATTTTGAAAAAAGACCACAAATGGAAATCAAAGAGTATCATTCAAAAATAAATACCCACTTTTTTATTTTTAAAAAACATTTCTTTAATGGCTGCATTTAGATGTACCATTCAGGACAGTTTTAATACATCTAAGATTCTGTAAATTAGATTATACAGTTATTTTCTTCATTACGATGAGGGTGTCAAAATCCAGTACCACTAGATTCTATGGTGAATGTGCAAACCAGAAATGCAACAACTACAGAACTAAGGCGAACACTTCCAATGGCAAGAATAACACGGAAGAATACATGAGCAAAGTCTTCTGGTGTGATGGCTCACTGTGGATGAAATGGTACTTATTTTCAGGATGTATGCTTTACGATCACAGAATAATGCTGCAAGATGAGGTTGTGGGGAGAGAATTACTCCTACACACTGTTCGTGGGAATCTCAGTTAGTGTAAACTTACATTTAGCGTAATTTGGTAGTATCTCTCAAAAATTAAAATATACATGCGTTTGGTCTCGCAATTCCATTGCTAAGAAATCATCCTACTTGAACTAATATACAAAAATATATGTACATGGATGTTCATTTCAGGAGATTGTAATGTGAGAACTGGAAGCAACTGAAACATATATCTATAGGGAATTGTTAAATAAACTATCGCACAACCGTGCAAGCAATAATATCTAACTATTACAAAGAATGAAGTGTACTTTTATGTACCAACATGGAATATTTCCCAATGAATATTTTTAAGGAAGAAAAGATAATACAGAACAGCAGGCATATTTCGTTTCTCACTTGCTTAAAATAAATATATATCTGTGTGTTTGTGTTTGTATACTTGTATAATTCCCAAAATTTCTATAGCGAGGCTCAAGAAACGATTAATTTTGCGTCTAGAGAGTGGGACCTGGGGTCAGAGTAGAGGGAGGTATTTACTGATTTTTATTTTATTGCCTTCAGTTTATTTGAATTTACTTTAAAAAATCACGTGCATATGTTGTTTTTATAATAAAAAATTCCATTAAAAATAAAATTGTGCCATTTTTGTAAATCAATATTGTTAAGTTATAGATAAATTATTGATAAGGAAACTGTGGAAAAACACAATAACACAGGTTCATTGATAATCCTGATATTTTTCATCTGCTTTACCTCCAAGACTGACTTAGGGTAAACTGGTACGTGATAATTTTCTGTTCTCTCTGATTCTGCTTCTTTTCACTTGGTTGGGTTTGATTATTTATTTAGTTTAATTTTTTAAGAGAGTAATCATTGTCCTGACCTTTTCCTTATTAAAAAATGCTATTTTACTAAAGAAGTCTTGTATAAGCTATAGCCAAATTTGGCAGGAATGATCTAGTATTTTTCCAGCACATCAAGTTGTTACAAAACACTAAATGATACAAAAGCCAGAGGCCAATTCCATCTGGCAAATTCTCCATCATAAGTACAAGGAGATGGGGGCCGGCGTGGGATTGGTGGAGAATTGCCGCAGAGTTTGCAGGCAGCTGCCTGGGTGCGGCTCCGGGGCTCCTGTCTTTCCTTATGCACTTAGTCTCTGGGATGGGCCTTAAGTAGATGCAGATAAACTTTCTCAGAAAGTTCCTCACCAAGAAGAGTCCCTTCTTGGTCGCCCAAGCTGCATGAGCCTTTTTGAGAACCACCTCTAGTTCAAAAGGAAAGCCTTATTTGTTTTATACAGTTTTTATTAGAGAGGTATTTAGAAACACTTTTATTACCATATAAATTTTGGAAAGTGTTGAAAGTCTAAAGATGCAAATATCAATCCTTCTATCCATCAATCAGTCAAACATTCACAATTCTACCTTCCAGGGACAATTACTAGTGTTATACCACTATTCACTGTTTTTGTGCATTTTAAAAAGGTAGCTGCATTACATGTATCATCTTATAATCTTTTTTGTGTAAATTATCATGCGCATTTTCTCTCATTGTTAAAAACTTTTTCTAAACATGATTTTTCATAGATGCTTAATATTCCATTCTGGATTTGCCATATATCGCACAACCATTCATCTAAATTTGAATATTTAAGTCAATTCCTTTAAAAAAATTTTAGGCATTATAAATTATGCCACTACAAACCTCTTTCTTTAATATCATTAGAACTAATGATAATTTTATTTGTTTCTTTTTCCTTTTTAAATTTTTGTGCATGTTTTTGAATAAAGTGGCTTTGTTTTTAGTACTAAAATTTCACACATGTACTCAGGCACACTAGCCATTTCAGATTAATTGAAGAGCATTCAGAGATTTTGAGGGTAGCTCGAACTGGTAGCACTTGCAGCTATTTATCTGTGTATATCTCTGACCAACAAAAATTGCAGGAAAAAAATTGGATGCTGAGGTTGAAAGGGCAATAGCTCTCATGTACAGTCATTAACTTATCATAATTCTCATGAATTAGCTTTATAGACAAACTAAATTTAAGTATAATCTTGATTTGTTGTTTAAGAAGTTGTTTAATTTCAGATTTCATTTCATTTCAAGTGAGAGTTCTATTGCTTAAAAATATGTGAAGGACCTTTAAAACGGGGATTTGACTGTCAAATGACAGCACGCAGGGGTGGTAGAGAAGCATAAGTAAGTCCTGTTTGTGCTATCTACCTCTTAAGTCATACAGAAAATATATTTTCTTAAAAGAGAATGGAGTCATTGCTCAATTTAAGCACAAGTAGGTTATCCCCTTTTATATGGGCAGTCCTCGCTTTGGGCAGCGGTGTGGGACGATAAAAATAACTGTGTGAACATCTTAATAATCAATAGGAAAAAACCGAGGTTGGTCTGTGATCTTTAAACATTTTTGTCAAAATATACAAAACTCCTACTGCTGTTTATACATATATATAGATGGTTATGTATATATAGGGACACAAAAAATAGTAAAACTAGTATTTAGTATACTGTAATATAAAACATTAGAAATATTGAGAATTAATGTGTTGTATTTGTTTGTAAGGATTTATTAAGTGTAGTCTGAGAAGTGTTTTTCTACTTATGTAGTTAATGAGTGGGCATCCTTTCTATGCATTGGTGATCTGTCATTTGCCTTTTAAAGTTTGCATCAGCTTCCAACATTTTATCCTATGCATTTCAATATTGGGAAATATCTCTGAGAATTTCTTTTATGTGAGGCTTTTGCTGGAGTCACTTCCTCTGGAACATCTTCATCGTTTTCATTACAACCAGTTCTCCCATTGATGCTTTCCTTCACTAAGTTCCACTTGCTGGACTCTCTAATGGCGACAGTAACTATGTTTACATGATAAACTATTTCCCCTATAATTCCATTTGTGTTTGATTCTAATTTCACTACTAGCAATTTCACTTTTCTTTCCTTTGCTGCACTTTCATCTTTGCTGACCAATTCCCTCTTTTGATTATCCATTTTTGTAAAATGTCACCTGAGTTTATCACTGTGAGACAAGGACACAACACAACTACACACTTTACTGTCTGTGTGTGAGCTGAATAACAGATGCTCAGTGATTGATCACCAACAGACGTTGAAAGAAGTGATGTGGTTGCTCACTGATGGTGAGGGAACATGTGTTATTGATGTAGTGATTTTTGGACTGAAGACCTAGCAGAGGAGTTTGTACTTTGAGCAATTACTGACATTAAATATACCATGGTAACTGAAATTTGAATTGTTGTTGGGGCACAGGTTTTATTTGACCAATCCATGGTCACTGAAATTCATGAATATTGGAATCTTGCAAAGTCAGGATTGCCTGCATTCTCTGCTTAAAGTGGAATATCATAATTCCCTCTGAGTGTCTGAGACTGGAGTTAAATGAATTAATAATTATCACAAAACAAAGAAAATGTCTCAATATCTTACTAGTTTGCCTGTCTGTGCATATTATTTTCTCACTTGATACCAGGATCCAACATTTTTATTTGTTTGTAAGCTATCGCAGTTCTTGTCTTCTGCATCACTGCTATTATTCTATAAATAAGTATCAAGCATGTAGCATTTAGAAAAATTAAAAAACATCAAGACGTGTTTATACTTTTACTAAATATGTGTTTAGTTAAAAGCAAAGTATAGCATTTTAAAAATGTTTTTATTTTGAAATAATTATAGATTCATTGGAATTGCAGGGTTAGGACGGGGAGGTCCTGTATACCCTTCACCCAGTTTCCCCCTGTGGTTACATCTTATGTGGCTAGGGTACAACATCAAAATCAGGAACATGACGTTGGTACAACACGTGTATACTTCTGTCATTTTTATCCCATGTGTAGATTGGCGTGACCACCACTGCAAGACACAGAGCTATTCCACCACCACGAAGATCTCCCTTATGCTATCCCTCTATAGTCACATCCAACCCTTTTCCTCCACTTTCTTTTCCCCAACCTCTGGCAACCACTATTCTGTGTTTGTTTCAGAAATGATCAAAAGTTTGTTTCTTTTTGTTGCTGAATAGTATTCTGTGTGTGTGTATTATAGTTTTAATTTTGTGTGTGTATTAAGCATTTATATAAACCGTACCAAATTATTTTATCCTTTTGCAACTCGGAAAAATCAACATTATGTTTTTGATTCATCCCTATTGATCATTGTTGATCTTTTTATAAACAGCATACGGTTACAGTTTCAGCATCCAATCTAGGAATATGTTAACTAGTGATTTAAAGTCATTTATACTTACTACCGTAACTGGAGTATTTTAATTTAGTTATGCTATCTTATATTTAATTTCCCACTTACTTTTCTTGTTTCTTTTCTCTTGCTTTCTATTGGAATGGTTTGATTTATAATTTTCTTTTTTTCATTCTGTTTTTGAAGTAGTAAATTTTTTCCATTCTTCCAGCAAAACCCTCAACTTTTTATTACTCATACTTGTCTAAAAAATCTTGGTTTTGACCTTTTTACATTTCTTGTAAATTTTTAGGATGCATACCTTGAATCACGCTTCAAATTTTCATGTGAGTGTTTTATATCCATCACTGGTTTTGCCTGCGTTGCCTCTAACAGTCATTACTGGTATTGCTTCTATTGATTTACATTCCGATTTCTTTGTTCTCTGTAACTTCCTGAGTTCAATTTCCTTCTTACCAAAGTTTACTTATTG
Organism: Equus quagga; assembly: GCF_021613505.1. NCBI lineage: Eukaryota > Metazoa > Chordata > Mammalia > Perissodactyla > Equidae > Equus > Equus quagga. The sequence goes on from NC_060269.1 coordinate 80,665,903, forward strand.
CTAAATCTTTTGGTGTGGTTTGCGAGCGACAAAAACCTATCTCAGTCTTTGAATGAGAATATCTTTACATCATCCTTTCTTTCTTTCTGTATTTTGTATTACGAAAATTTAAAACATACAGAAAAGTACAAAATAGGACCACATACACCTATTTGCCTACCATCTAGATTCAAAAATTTGTTAACTTTTTGCCATGTTTGCACTCTCTATCTACACACACACGCAAACACACTTTAGCCAGTAACTTAAAATATGTTTACAGACATCATGCTAATTCACCCTTAAATGCAAAAAGTTCAGCATGTTTCTCTCAACTAAGGGTAGCTCCAATATTTATAAAATTCTATTACCATACATAAAAATATCAGCAACAGTTCTCTAACATCAACTAACACTCAGTAGATATTCAAAATTTGTCAATTGTTCTGAATATTTCTAATCTCTTTTTTCAGACCAGGATCCAACCAAAAACTACACACTGCCTTTATTTCTTATATCTCTTAAATCTTTTTAATCTACTATAGGGCCTATGCCTCCATTGTTTGCATGACATTAATTTTTTTTTTTTTGAGAAAGATTAGCCCTGAGCTGACATCTGCTGCCAATCCTCCTCTTTTTGCAGAGGAAGACTGGCCCTGAGCTAACATCCGTGCCCATCTTCCTCTACTTTATACGTGGGACGCCTACCAAAGCATGGCTTTTACCAAGCGGTGCCATGTCCGCATCCGGGATCCGAACTGGCAAACCCCGGGCCGCCGAGAAGCGGAACGTGCAAACTTAACTGCTGCGCCACTGGGCTGGCCCCATGTCTGCAGTTTTTAAAAGTAACCATCCCAAAATAATCCTCATGCCAAATAGACACATTTTGGGGTGGCCAATTCCAATTCCCCACATGAACAATCTCATTTCTGAGGAAACATGAGTCCAGACTAAATAATAATATAGTTGCTTCTCCAAATAGAACAGTATTTCAGCCTCTATCACTACATAATAGGATGGGTCTAGAGAGACAAGAGATGACTCAATCTCTTAAGAATCTTGTTGAAAAAATTAGACTTTTTTTTCAAGTAGAGTAAGTACGGAAATATTTACTGGTGAGATAAGATTGGCAAACTTTTAATTTTGAGAGATAATGTAGCTAAGAATTTAACAGCATCTGTTATAAAACTAGAATCACTCAGTTTGAATCCAGACTCCGCTACCTACTAGCTCTGTTGCTTTTGGGCAAATAAAATAAGTTCTCTGACCCTCAGTTTGCTTATCTATAAAATGACAATAATAATATCAAACTCCCATGCTTTTAGTGAGAAGTAAAATGAAACACTTATAAAATACACTTTATAAAGCCCTTAGTACAATGCCTGCATGTAGTGATCATGAGTCCACACTCGGTACTATTAAGAAATCAACATAGACATTTCAGAATCACTTGAAGTAAAAAAGCTTCCAGAAGACGGGAAATGTGAGGAAATTTTCTTGACTAATTAGCTCAAATTCTGGGATTTCTAAGCACAACAAATAGAGGAGAGCATATTATCCCCAAGCTTGAAAATATGGTGGGAATTTTTCTATTACATGAGTCTCAATTTACAGAAAACTAAGCCTTGTTTGAGAAGGAGAGAGAAATATTGCTTTATGCGAATGAGCCTCTGTGATGCTCTAGTTAATGTGTTTGCTCTGGTAGAAATACTTTGATTCTCTATTACCTACTTAGGAAAAATACTGTAATAGAAAAAATTTTTCAGGAAACCATTAATCTCCTTTCTTTCCTTTGGTCAAAAAGTTTCAAGTCCAGATAATTTTTGTAATGATTGGAAAGCATATTCCTTATGCGTAAAAAAGTTCTAGTTCTTGCTTTTAATTTGCCTTTCCATTTTTCTAAGCAAATTTGCATCTTCTGTCCTAGGCTTGGAAAAATCGTACAATTGTCTTATTCTTTTGAAAAGGCAGTGGTGACATTGAGTCACCTGAGTTCCATCTCTGGGCAACTGTGACAAATGGTCACTTGCAGTGCAGAGATCAAGTGCTGAGAGTGTGAGGTCAGCTGCTTTACACGACACCTAATGGGACTGTCATTTCTCAGGGTCCCCAGCCAAAGGCAGGGTGGCGACATGGTGTACCATCACTAAGGTGTCATGTCTGGCATCTAAATGGAGCTCAGTAATTCCAGTGGAGCCAAGTTATTAGAGATCTAATTGCCATTGTCTAAGAAATTCTTTTGAGGTCTTTGTGTGTCGGCTTACTTAAATATTCACTGTATCTAGCTAGAAGCAGTTATTAAAAACATAATTGTTTCGTAAATTTTTATCTTTCAATTCCAAAACACCCTTATGAATTAATAAACAGCATTTAGATATAATAAGAATATTCATCAATAATGCAAGATTTTCTATGTCAAGGTTGGGGTAACCTTACTACACTGTTGATCAGAAACTCTGGGGAAATAACATCTTTTCTGCAATATATTCCTGTCTTGGATATTCCAGATCATGTTTATCTGCAGAGTTTTTACTTTGAACGAAAATGCTTTTACTCATATCTTATTTCCAATAGAGTTTATTTGAACTCATCATCATCCTAAGTTTATTTCCAGTTATTACTTTCTGGCTTGCCGTTCCGAAGCTAGCTAGGAATACACAGTGGACTTTAAAATAGAAAGGTTATTTTTGTTTAAAGTCAGCAATGATGGTCTTGTCCCCAACTAGGGGAATAGAACATAACCTTCCCAAGTCATTTAGATGTCCCCCCAAAGACTGACCCAGAGTCACCAGATGGGGAAATATGGAGACTTCTCTAAAGGGGTGAGTGCTTCCTTAAGCAACCTGATTGACAGCTCTAGCTTTGCCCAGTGACATTGTCATTTGAGAGACTCTGCACTTTTTTTCCCAGGTTTTCTGAAGTCTCTCTGGTGTCATAAGGGGACAAACCCCTGAGGTACCGCCAGGCCCCTCTCTGTCAGAGGGCTAAGACCTGGGCTAATTCATGGCAGTGCAGTTTAATTAAACTGCGCCAGAGTTGTTTCCCTGGTAAAATAAGTGTGGGAAGAGAATGTGTGTCAAAAGGGACATGCCCCTTACTGTGTGTGCTTTATTGTTACACTGCAGCTAATATATTGTGGGAATTCCCATGGAGTCAATGATAAACTGTATTATCGAGCTCCATAAAATAGGCATTCTACTAGTGCAGGTTACTGTAGCTCACAATTCTATTAATCCTTCTAATTTATTGTATTATAGCTGTATGTGAGGTCTCATAAATTTATTATACCCCTTTCATCTAAAAAAAACCCCATCATGCTTGTTTCTCCTCTCAAATAAAACCTCTTATTATTTGTTGTGTCTGTCTCTAAAAATGTAATAGCCACTTGTAGGAAAATATAATTACTGGCTGAGAAATGTAAACTGCATTTGACAAGGCTTCTACTCTAAAATTAAAAAATTTTATTAAACCTTGCTGCATGAGTACAAATACCGGTGCATGAAGACCCATTGGATTTTTATTTCCAGTTTTCTGGCAATAAGCTCACATAAATGACATCTTTATAATCTTTACCATTTTGTTTATGATAAAGGAATTTACCTACAGTCCCCTTTCTTCTTTATTACTTATATCGGAGGCCAGTAGGAGGGCAGAGATGACATCTACTCTGTCTGTTTCTGTATCTCCAACGCCAAGCATGATGTCCAGTACATGTTACAGACTCAATAAATCTACGTTAAATAAAGGAGAGGTGAACGTGATAGAAAAGTCTGTGATTTCCTTGTGCATATCTTCAGATAATTTTAACCTGTGTATTCATTAACATGTTTACTAATAACAGCTTATTTTTTATCAGCTGCAGTTGCACAAAGATTTGTTTTACTGCTTAAAAGGACAGTATCTAAAACATGCAAGCATAGGTTTATTAAGTCATGAAATTTTGGTTGCTGCTTTCAGGTTACATTTCTACCTAGTTTTGGAAATCTTGATGTCTCAAGATAAGCTACACCCTAGCTTGAGAATAAGCTAAAGATTCTGTGGGTTGGCTCTCGTGTGATAAGAAGAAAAGTAAATTGAGTGACACATATATTCATTGCCGATCAAAATCATACTTGAGCTTTTCGTAAATGGTCTGAGATGAGCTTAGAAATATTTGAATTTAAATTAGGCACTCTCCTCTTGTTATCCTGAAGTAAAAAGGCAAGTGCTGATCAACACCGAAAGACTGGAGAATAAAACTATCTACTTCAAGTTACTACCTCGGATCCCAGGTGAACACAGAAAACGGCCAAAGTCTTTTAGCAGCTCTTGCTGCAGAACACTCTCCATGAAGGGGAAACGATGATTGGTTTCGGTACAAGTGGTCAGGAATTACAAAGGGAAGGAAGACAGTTGGTACTGTGAGCCTATTATTAGGAGCTGGAGAGACTAAACAAGCTTGGAAATGGAATTGCTGTTTCACTTAAAATCATTTCTGTTATGACACAATTGGGGTAACAATAATGAGGTTGGTTAATTTTTTGGTGTTGACTAAATTTCCCATGTCCCTGTTTTACAAATGAAGCCAAAAACAAACAAAAAAAACCGTCTTCACATGGGTGCAACAATTGTGCTCAGAACTTAAATGAGGGGTCCCGTTGACACCGCTTCTCTCACCTCGGTCCTGGATGCCAGGACCAATGTACAGGCAGTGACCTGTCACCAGGAAGATCAAAGTGGTTCAGTGATTGCTGGGAGTTATGTGGTAGAGTGGAAGGTTGGGACTTTTGGAATTCATTACACCTGGATTTGAGTCCTAGTTCTACCTATTAATAACTGTGCAAATACAAGAAAACTGCTTAATTTTTTGAGCCTTCATGATAGAATTTTAATGAAAATTATGCTTGATAGTATATGCCATGTGCTTAGCGTAGTTCCTGGCACATAGTAATTTCTCAATAAATAGCTGTAATTATTTACCATTATTATCTTTCCTCCTAAGGTATATAGGATAATATGGCAAATCCTCCCACTAAGATATTTGAATAAAACAGGTTTTCTACTATTGGATTACTATTTTTTGCACATGAATTTGTATTTCATATCTCCAAAGAACAATGCATTAAATTGTAGCTTATAAGGGAAGCAAGCCTGCTATTAATCTGCTCTGAGGTTTTGACTAGCTTCCTTCTCTCTTCACCGGATAATTTTTGAAGCGAACCACCTCCACTTCTCCACAAAGCAAATGAGAGGTACATGTTTAGATTACTCCTCCACTCTTAACTTGCATGTGTATATTCCAATACTGCACTAAGGAAAAATGTGCCCAACTCATTCTCCAACTACAGAATTAATGTTCTCGGAGAGAGAAAAGTGAGTAGCTTGTGGAACTTTACAGCCAGAAGGGATTTTGGACTTCATCTACTCTTATGTCTTTCGGTTGATTAGCATCTCCTCTACTTGGCCCAGTTATAATTTGTGCTGAGCACTATATCAAGTGTGGCGCGTGGATTACCTCAACAAATCTTCACAGTAAACATAAGAGGAAGGTGCAGTTATTACCTCTGACTGATGGATTAGGACACAGAAGATTAGAAAGGTTATCTAACTGGCTCCAGATCACACACGTAGCAAATGGCTGAGCAGGGAGGGAGTGAAGAGGTAGTGATCACTCCAGGTCTGTGTTTCTGACTGCTTCACAATATCTGCACCACCCCCACTCACCCCCGTGCAGGCTTGCTCTCTTTTTCTGGACAGTCCAGTCAGTACCAGCTTTTGGTCAACTCACAGCAGGTATAAAGCTTAGGGGAGGTTTATTGGCCTTGGGTGTAGTGGAGGTAGATCAGCTTCTTTAGAACCACTCTCCTAGTGGTTACTTGAAGATGAGATTCCTTGCTCTTGGAGGCACATACACACTTAACATTACTATAACATAAAATACTATAAATCAAATATATAACATGAGTGATTTCTTACACATTTTTGAAGTGCTGCTTTACTTTCTTTTTAAGAACAAAATACAGTCTAATAATATGTAAATAAAATAAGTAAACACTTGAATGACTTTATAGACTCATTTTAATAAAAAAATTAGAAATGACATTTAATCTCTATAATTTGAAAGCACAAAGGTTGTTTCTATATTGGCAGAACTAATAGTCTTTATAAAATATCTAGTGTTTTCAATTTTGGCATGAAATAATATAACAAAGAAAGGGAAATTAAAAGTTTTTTCCAATGCTATGATTCATTTTGGTGATAAAAAATAGAATTAGTATAAACACATATTTAAGGATTTTAACATATTTAAGGATATTAGTGTAATGCAAATTATCACTCTGGTTATTTAGGAATATAGGTAAGAAAAACTTATTTGCTCCTGGATTGAGATAAAAGAGCAATTTTTGACACAATGGTTGACACAGCAATTTGTATACAGTGTAAATGAGAAGCGAACAAAGCATTTTTTGTATTTCAGTGGGTATTATGCGACTATATATTCAGCAAATATATGTGACGTATTATGTGGAATAATTCAAGGTTCTTTTTTTCAAATTTATTATGTAAGACTAGGGTAGCTGTTATTAGAACTGTCTTGAAAATAGCTTGCCAAAATATTTCTATAAAATGATATTTTCCTAACATTGAAATGAATGAGATTAAAAAATGTCAAATTAATATTTTTACTTTAACTTCAAAATCCAACTCTATATAACATTACGGCATAAAATTTGGTATGAAAGAGCTTTAAATCATATGGAATTGTTAGGAGGGGGAGATCACACCATGTCACAGTAAAATGGCACACCATAGAAAGAACAATAATTCTGAGAAATGAAAAAAACATTGTTTTAGCACTCTTTCCTCATTTGCCAAAATAACTATTTTGCTTTCTGTAGATAATGAGCCAACTTCAAGGCATTCTCTGCACTTTGCCAAATCAAAGAGGCCCACCTGACTTTATATTCGCCATTCTGTTATTTTATATCTTAGTTTGCCTTTGATCTGATGTTCATTGCCAGGTTCTTAGGCAACATTATGGTTGCAATTTAGGCAACTGTATTCTTAGAACGTCTCATGTGACACATACTAAATCTCTGTAAACTCTCTTGCCTTCTTCTGGTATATAACCCAGAGTGAGAGAGAGCGTCTCGAGATAGAGGGCCTGGCAGAAGAGTAACATGATCTTTGACCTGCTTGTGACATACTGTATAGAGATTTCGGCAAATGCTGTCTAGGATAATCCATCATCAAGCAATTTGGTATAACCTGGATGACCTTGTTCTTCCAACACAAGTATAATCCTGGTGCAGTTAGTGTTTCTAGAAACTTGTATTTATTGTATAAAGACATATGCTCTGAAGGGCAATAAAAATACAGAATGTTCATTTGTCAAGTAATTTAAGGAGTAGATACGTGCAAATGTCGCTTTGTGTAAAAGTTTCTCAGTAACTGTTGAAGTCTACAGACACTGGAACAACTTTTCCAAGCCAATCAACCAGACCTTGCAAGTGAGATCAAACGCTATATTTCTCTTTGTTGTCAATACAAGTGTGACACTCACACACATCTCTGAATATCCTTTGTAGTGGCGCAATATTCATAATAATTTTCCATTTTGATGGGAAAGATATTTAGGACAAATCTAAAAAATGAATGTAGATTGAGTTAAGTAAAAGCAAGAAAGATGAGCCAAACCAAGGAATAGAAACCTTTGGTAGGTGATAAGTGAGAGGGGGTGGCTATAATCAACATCTGTGGGGAAAGGGCGAAGGATTCATGCAATCTGAAGAGAAATCAGAATACTCCATTTCTCCTGCCTTAGTTCCACCCACCTTCCAGTTCCAACTCATTGACAGAAACTGTGCTCTCGTCCGTGTGTTTCAGTCCAGTGTGACTCTCCTCCAAGTAATTTGCCAACTTGAAGCATAATCTGTCTCTTTCCAAAGGGCTCATCTGATCCACTTACTTCTCTGCTTTAAAATAAAAACAGAACAAAAGCAAGCAAAACGTAAACAAACAAGCAAAAATCTTCAGTACTTTACCACTAACCCATCCACTGAAGCCTCAACTCATGGTTTTTCATGATCTTTCTGCCACAGCCTCAATTTTCACTTTTACTACTTCACGCTCCAGCTATATTAAACTTTCAATTCTTTGAAAGTGCCATATTTTCTCTCACTTCCAAACGCTGCCTTATCTCAGCCAGGATGTTTTATCGCATCTTCTCATCCTTCATGTCTCAGCCTCACATTTTACTTCTCCAGAAGGCACCACTCCCCAAGCTTGGCTTGGGTACCCTACGTGTACTTCCATAGTGTCTTGTGCAGGCATTATTGTCTCTATTTTACAAAAGAGGAAATGGAAACTCTGAGCCGGACTTGCCCAGTGTTACATACCTACAAAATATCAGAGCCAGATTTTAAATTTAAAGCTTCTGGTTTTCACTTAGAGATGATCCCGTTATTCCACAGTAGCCTCTCGTATACTTAGTTTTACTTGGACAAGTATATACTTAGGTAGTTCTGTGTGGTTTCATTTCTCTATTCCTTTTACTTATTATGCATTCCTAGATTGACTCTGTGTTTGCGTCTACCTGGGAAATTCTTACTCATTTTTCAAGACCCAGTTGCAGAATGTGAAGCATTGTCTGGTCCACCTTCCCTCTTCAGGCTCACTATGTTACTTAGTCCTTACCACTATTGTGGGGCTTGATGATCTTTACTGAAATGTCCTGTCACGTGTTTATCTCTCCTGTTAGTGAGGTTCTTGGTGGCAAAGATCTATCTCAATAATTTCTATATCCCCTGGCACAGTATAGTGTCCAATACGTTGTTCAGTATTTTAGATTGAATCGTGGAAGCGCATGTCAATAATACCTTCGTGTTCCTTCAGCCTGGGCAAGTGAGAGCTGTATGACTAGAGGTGGGTGGTAGAGAATGAAGAAGAGCATTTTAATTTTCTTTAGAGGGTTGAGCAAGTCAACCAGAGTAACCTAGGTCTTGTGTTTGAGTGATGTGTTGTAAGAACTCCCCTTTCTCCTGTCTGCTCCTCCCATCTCTGCTTTAGATATTTCCCTCCAGTTAGGCAATGAGTCAGTGGGAGCGGCACTGATGGAGAAGTCACTGCAGCAGCTCTGGTATCAGGTGAGGTCCATTCTCCCTCTGTGCTGTCAGGACACCGACGTACACAACTGCCCTCAACCCTGTGGTCTGCAACGTGCTGCAGCAGCTCACTTTTCGCACTAGGGTGAAATGAAGTGGTTGTTGTGTATGGTGCCATGAAAGTTTTATGGCTACATGTCCCCAGATAATCACAAAACTTCTGCTGAAATATTCTTTCAAATCTGCCTTTCTTGTGTTTTTCTCTCCATCCACCATTGCCGATGAAGAATAATGAAACAAATCTTAGATCGTTCCTCGGAGCTGGTGGAAATAACATGAACTAGGAGGCAGAGAATCTTGGGTTAGAATCCATCCTCCACCACTTATTAGTGACATAAACGTGGATAAACCGCACAGTCATTCTGAAGCAGTTGTCTCACCCGTAAACTGGATTTAATACATGCACCTCACAGCAGATGAAAGGACTAATGGAAACAAAGACGACAATGCTGACTCCTGGTAGATCTGGCTCAGCAAGTGTTAGTTTCCATCTCTTTCCCGCTTCTTTCGCCTCTTTCTTCCATACCTCTTGATTCAATTGTTAATGGTTGTGAAATTTCCCAAATATAGGGAAGAAAGAAAAGTGGAAATACAAGGTAGCTGGGTAATAGCCCCATTACTCACTGGGAAGCATATGCTTAGGAGAGGTGGGGAATATGTTTTGACATTCTCTATGAAGCTCATCATTAAACCTTATAACAGGATTGCTTTTTTTTCTTTTGATAGTTTGTGAAGCTTCACTGTTATAGTGCACTCTGTCCTTTGGAAATCACCATCCTGAAGACAGGCTTCTAAGCTCCTCTTTGGGCCATAAATCAGCAGTTCTCAACCTTGGCTACACATTAGAATCACCTGGAGCACTTACAACAATTATTTTCTAAATAATAAAATTATTTTAAAGTTTCTAAAAACATTCAGATGCTGGGGCCCCAACCCAGACTTATTAATTAGAGTCTGTGAGGATGAGGTCCTGCCAACAGTATTAGAACAAAATTCTCTGTTATTGCAGTGTTGGTTGCAAATTTTGGCCTAAACCATAACGTCACTACAATGCTCCTCCCATGCTTGATTGGAGTCATAAATAGAATAACAGCTCTGTAAAAAGACTTTTTAAAAAGGACATACATCAAGGGGAAATTAAACTGACAAAATGTAGGAAGGATAAATATTATTTGAAAGCATTATTTGTGGCTATGACAAAATAGGATTCCCAAGGCCCCCAAATCCTGTACATATAATAAATTCCAAAGGGAAGAAGTGAATGACTCTTTTTTCTTATGAACTCGAATGGAGTGGCATTGGGAAATTGCTAATTGGATTCAATGAAGGGTTGAAAATCTTTTTTTTCTTTTTTAATTAAAGAAATCAATTATAGAGTGCACATTTCTGAGAATAAGAAACTACAAATAATAAAAATATGACATGCTAAATTCAAGGAAGCGGCGAAAGAAGTCTATTTATTGGTCTACATTGAAATATTAACCCCTTGGAAACTCCTGACATCTATTTAGTCAGAAATGGAAAAGAGCTATCAGATAACAGAGCCTATCCTCCTGGGAGCCTCCTGGATTGTGTCTAGGGCCCAGATAGAGGATAACACACTCCTCCCAGCCCAAAGGCCATCCTCCTAAGTACTCACTTGGCAGGCATCCTGGAAAACGGTGGTGTTGTAAGGGCTAAGTTACTCTTCTCAGAGATCTCTATTGGACATGATAAAGAAAAGAAAGAAGCCAAAGCACAGACTGTATACAATCCAATGTACACTTTAAAGGATGTACCAGCAAGTTTACATAGTGGGTCAGGTTTTCGTTCTGTGAGATTCAAAAGAAGAAAAGAACTCTTTGAGTTGAGACTCTAGCTTATTGTTTTAGTGATGGCGTTTAGAGACAAGTGATCCAATAGCCACTAGTTTTGAAGATCGTGATTTTATAAGCAATGGAAGTTTCAGATGTCAGTAACCCATGTTGCACTGGTTTAAGGTGATTGTTGACAGTTATTTCAAACTCCTTTAACACTGTTATTTGTAGAAAGTAAATCTGACATAAGCTTTTGCCAAAAACAGAGACCTACTTTTTCTTAATTGCAGCCAGCAAATGTTTATTGTCAATGCATTGGCAACAAAAGAAAAAAGATCCCAGCCTTTTTCTGTGATTCAGCTGACTGGTTTGTATCTTCAGAATAAGGCCTGACAAATAAATATGATTATTAATTTAAAAGGTTATTGCATTTGTCAAAGAACAATTCCAAATGATCTCAACACTAAAGGCTGTGAGAGGTCCTCCTCTTCATCAGTTTATCTTGGATTGTTTTTTCTTTTCTTTTCTTTTGTATAGAAACCTCATCATGGATACCAATTAGAAAAAAATGCATATTTGTTCACAGGCTTATTATTTGCCAAACTGCCATTGTTGGGGAGATTTCAACAAGCTGCAGATGGTGCACAAAATCAATTATATCCTTTCTAAGACTAGTTGTTTCTGAAACAAGGTATATATATTTTTGGTTTAGAAAGATGCTGATCCTCAGTCACAACTTTTTATTTACAGAAGGATAAATTAAAAAATTTCCCTATGAGACGTTTTATGTGCTCAAAAGTTTTGATAACTTTTCGTGTTGTCTGTCCTTCACTTTTGCTCAGTATATACCTCAAACTTGGTAGCCAAACGCTACTGCCAGCTCGAAAAGGCTTGACTGCTGCTTGTTCTTGGGGTATCTCTTGGTCTCTCTGAGCCGTGACTCAGAGCCAAAGGTCATTTGGCAGAGACTCTGCCTGCTGTCCTCCCTAGACGGGGAGAAGCATCTGCCTGAATGAAGAGTGGTCCTGCCTGCCTGCTGTGTTAGGATGCAGAAATACAGTGGCTGTAGCTTCTGATCCGGCCGAGGATGCCCGGAACTGAACGTCACACACAATTAGTGTTGGGCTGAGCTTCCTTGTTTGGGTTTTAGTTTGGTGAAGGTTGTCACTGCATAGCCAGAATCTGCACAATTTAGAACCCTCTAAGGAAAATACTCCAACATGTAAAATATAGACATAAATTCCTGCTAGAAAGGTGATTACTTTTCTAAGTTATACTGTTCTATAGTTCATAAGTTCATTGCAGTATTGCTCCACAGTGAATAACTTTATTGCTTTTGTATTTGAAAAGTGATTTTACAAGATAAGTTATTTATTCACACTGTCCTTCATTTCAGAAAGTATTCCAGGTGGCTTACAGGAAATGCGACAATGAGGTAAAACAAAACGTAAACATGAACGGATAAGGAAAGGAAGATGTAACACACATAGGATACAATCTTCATATAAATCCAAGGTAACACTTTATTCAAATCTAAATAAAGTTAGGAAATCATATCACGTTTTTCTTATGAAACAAAAATGATTCAGAACTATTTTATGACCATATCCTACATTTTAAATTAAATGAAATCTTTGCTGCACGTTTAATAATAGTTTATAAAATTAGACTGGGACCTTTAGTTTTTCTTGCTTTTCCAGGGCATGGAGAAAGTCACAGCATAGAGAAAGTACCATGCTGGCTTAAGTTTACCAGAATTTTCTTAATCAGTATGTAAAAAGTATGTGAGAACATAAGGCTATTCTGTAATACAAGTAGTTCCAACATTATTCTGTAATATAAGTACTTTCAATATTCCTATGTATTTTTCATAAATTCAGTACTTGCATTGTTATACATTTCTTATTAATTATTGTGTGTATGCACATATTTTGAATAACAAAATTCTGTTGGCAGCAAAGAATTAAGGAGAAAATGTGACACCACCACCCTAGCAAATGTCTTTGGGAACACTTGCAAATTTCAATGTTGCTCACAGATAAGGACAAAAACAAAAATGAAAAATAAAATTAAAACCCAAAACATAAACACTGTATTTATAGATTTGCAAAAATAAACAATTCTATTTCTCACTAAAGCAAAGAAAAAGAATAAACACTCTTCCTCAATAGAAAATTTTAATAGAAAGAAAGGCAGTGGAATGAGGATTTAATTTTTTTTTTGCCTGATATCTAATCTACTTTATTCGCTCAGTTTTTAATTTTTGTCATCACAAACTTCGTTCTTTTAAATAAAATATAATTTAAACTAGACCTAGTTACAATGAAGGACAGAAATTCATATGTGTTGAATTCCACCAGGTGGTTATTTTGTTGTTGCTGGGTACAAGAAGTAACATTAAATTCTTATGGCACAAATCTTGTACCCATATGTGGGGGCTGTGAAATACAAAGCATTGAAGTATTGCAGTGGATGACTGCCTTAAAAAGATAAAAAAAGAACACATAGGTAAGAGAACTGTCAATAAAAAACCAAGCGCATGGTAGGTATTTCTAAAAGAATAGTCCATCTGGGGAGAGATATTTGGTTTGGGTCTCAAAGGAAGCCATGCAAAATTTGTGCATGACTGTGGGGGAAAGAAAGCGTGGGGTCTACATGAAATACGCATTTAAGTGAGAATATAAAGCGTGATTCCAGGCAGCTCTAGCTACCACAGGGACCTCTAAGATCAGCATTGGGCCTGACGCCCCATGGCCTGCTGGGCTGGAAGAAAGGGCTTGCTTTAAATGACCACCTTCAGCTTCAAGTATCTTAGTCCTGTAGTTTACTTGTCAAAATAAACAAGTTCCCTTTAGGGACATGGCATTAGTATGACACAAATATCCAAGTTAGTCAGTGACTGACCAACTTTGAATTCTGTCTCATGAAAGGCTCTGAGTGGAAGTTCTGTGTTGTTTTTTTTTTAAAACCAGCCATCGCTAGGCACAGACATTACAATATCAAAGTCAGTTCTCTCTGAAATGTTGAATAAAGAATGAGAATAATTAGGGTGAAAAATAGTGCAAGATTCCCAGGAAGATTAGACTTATGATTGAGAGGAAAATGAATTCGTTTATTTTTATAAGCAAATATCTTTCAAAAGTCTAATCAGTGTTGTATTCAGGAGGTAAAATGAGAAAATGTTGATTTCACCAGTATAAAAAAAGAACAATGGTATCACTGGCTGCTCATTTCATGAGGAAGACTAAAGCTAAATAGCAGGCATTTGAAGAGATGCGTTCTGAACATTACGTGGCAGCACAAACGCTGTATGGCAGAGGCAGAACCCGATTTCACCAGGCGTATTAATTTTAAGCAGAGATGAAAAACACTGATATCAATTCAGCAGAGGCCCATGAAAACGCCTGTAATTACTTCTTGTTATAGAATATTGTCTTGACAATCTAAATGTTAGAACAAACAGAACATTTAAGTCACGTGGCGGAATGCTTTTCGATTCTACTTTCTAAGCAAAAACAGAAAAGAAAAATTATAGATACATTAAGAAGAAGGAGGAAAAACATGAAAACAACCAGTATATTGACAAATATTCTAACAGTTGTAAAGTATCCTCTGACATGTGGGTTTTCGACTTGATTAGGTGGGCAGAAATAGGCTATCAGGCTATTCTCTAAGACAATAAATAAAGGTAAAAGTGGTGGCTGGGAAGGAATGACCTAGAACGAGGAATTCTCTTGAAAATTTTCTCAGCTACTTTGTTGCCTTATTTTCAAAACAGTGTGTTCTCCCATGGGATATAGGAACACAAAGTAACAGCATCAGCAGTTGACACGGAGGCCTATTTGTTAGCTTACGTTACTATAAATACTAATGACTCTAGGCTTTTTTCATTCGCTTCCTTCTTTCATAATAGCTATAAGACAGCAGAGCTAGCTCTGAGGGATAAGATCCAAGATTTTTAAATTGTTATTTAAGAATCCATATCGTGCCTTCATATTGTCTACAGAGTAATATGTTGGACTATTTTTCATTTACAATATTCTTATTAATTGTAACAAGTAACACTTGTGGAAGTCTGACTCCATGGAAGATACTGTCATATGTGCTTTACGTGTATTATCTCAGTTCATTCTTACGACAGCTGGAGGAGATAGGTACTATTATTGTCTCCATTTTACGGAAGGAGGAAATAGGCACAGGCAGTTGCAGTACTTTGCTCAAGGTCGTAGAGCCATTGTCGGAGTGAGTGGGTGTTGAACGCCAGAGCCGACGGCTTGCTGCGGTGCCACCGTGAAATGCATAGCTTATTTGAACTATAGACACACCACTGAGTCGTGATTTATCATTTAAATATGTCTTCAGAGGTGTTGATTTCAGTTCACTGTTTCGTTATGTGACAAACACTTCTTGTTGAAGATTGAAGAAAAGCATTTGTGATGTTCAAAAATACTATCGGCATCTTTAGTAAACTTGGGAAATCAGAAAACAACATGGAAGGCTTAACTTTCCGGAATGGTTTGGGCCGCTGCATTTTCACTTGAAAGATATAACCTGTCTCCTTAGCTATCTTACACTCATAGGAACACAAGTAAATACAACCAGCAACAGAAGCTACTGGATGTAAATATTCTCACGTTGTCTCCACCTTGCTGCCTGGGCTGGCAAGAACCCTCTGGGACGGGGGTCAGGGTGACAGCTCTCAAGAAAAAGCCACCTATGAAAGGAGGACTGACAGGGAATTGTGTCTGACATGGTCCTTAGCGGCACAGGATGGCCTGAGGGAATGGTTGAGGCAGCAAATACAGCTGGGCAGGGGTACTGGGACAGGCCCCGTGAAATCGGCGGACAGGCCACAGCAAGCAGTCTTCCGCTGTGAGTCTGAATAAAAACAAAATACGAGGTATAGATTTAATTATCAGGATGTGAGAGGAGTTAAGGAGCAAAGGCACCTAGCAGTAATTCAGTTAAAGTGAGGTAGCCAGTGAAGAAAGAGGGAAAATGAATATTTCACTCGATTCTAACACATTGAGTTTGTCTTTCAACTACTACACAAAGATAGCCATTTCAGACACTAGAACATTCTGCTTCAGTCTCTGATTTGGCCTCACCATTGGATTTTTTTCCCCGTTAGGGTTAACGAGAATCAATCACAGCAGTAATTTCCTATGAAAAAGAAAGCCTCTCAGGCCCATGTCTGGGTCTGTGGAGCTGATGGATTGCTTCTTTTTTTATAGAGCCAAATCGTTTTTGTAGGAATCAGCTTTCAAGTGTATAAATTTCAGTTTGGAAATTATTTCTCGCAATATTTGCTTTCAGTAATTCTTTTTTTAAACATTAATTAGTGGAATAAATCCACCCAGGGACAAAAAGTGTTTCTGCAAAATAATACGAGAATTTGTATTGAAAATGTGATTGAATGCCGGGAAGAAATGAAAGACACAAAAGGTCACAAAGGGAATAACTCTGTCATAGCTATTCAAAATATGGGATAAAATAGACTTATATTTTCTCCTGTTTGATCTAATATATCTAATTTTTCATGCCATTTTCCCTTTCTGTCCCTCTATCCTCTCTCCATTTAGACAGTGTCTCCTCTGTTTATTTGTTACAAAGATTTCAGTTGTTACTCACAGTTCAGAATAAACGCTGACAGCTTACAGAAAAAAATTTCAATTACTGAGATAAGTTTCAACACTAACAAAAGTAAGCCTTTTCCTGCTAGCGTGTTTTCGATCAGCATTAAGGGTTCAGTCAAGCCTCTTTGTTATAGGCCCACAGATTTTTATTGCTGTGATGTTTATATTTTGATCATTTGTGTTTTTATCAGGCATTTGTAAGTTAAAAAATTCAACCAAATGGACACCTGCAGCATGTTAAGATAAATGTAAATATTTTTAACTAGGCTATGAAAAATAGTCTTTGCCTCATTGAAGGGGAAGTTTAGTAATATTTTACATCAGGGGCCAGCCCCACGGCCTAGTGTTAAGTTTGGTGCATTCCATTTCAGATGCCTGGCGTCAGTTCCTGGGCATGGACCTACACCACGCATCTGTCAGTGGCCATGCTGTGACAGCGGCTCACATACAAAAAGAGGAAGATTGGCAGCAGATATTAGTTCGGGCTAATCTTCCTCAGAGGAAAAAAAAATGAAAGGTCAATTGTCAATCAGGAGTGCTCTTTGAGTTTTGTTTGTTGTGGTAAAAGATTTATATTAATGCAAATACATTAGCTACTACATTCAATGATAAGATGCATTGACAGCGCACAAAGCAAATTGTGATGAAATGGGGAAAACACTGGAGTTGGAAATCCATGATCTGGGTTTGGATCCTGGTTTCCTGCTTACTACTAGTAAGGTCTTGGAGTAAGCCAATTTATCTGTGTGGTTTCCATTTTCCTTATCTGTTTAGTGGGGATAGTAGTTTATACCTTACAGGGTTTTTTGTGTGTGAATTAAATATCAGAACGCATATTAAAGGACCGTTATGAATTTTACCGTGTGGGATTTGAATCTATGCCTTGGCACCCATATACCCAAAAGAACACTTCCCAAGTCAAATAAGAACACGATAGGATTGTTAGTGAACCCCACCATTGGGAGAGAACTATCAAATGGCAAGGTAAGGGTTTAAAACGTAGTTTTTGGAGTTTGCCTCTAAGCTTAGCAGCAATGACATACATAATAGTAATGCAGACTGAAAAATTACTGAAAACTAATAACATCACATTTAAAGTAAATTATTGCCTCTGCTTATGAGAAGGAAGAGAGAGAAGGAAAGAAAGAGGCTAACTTTGTTTCCTATACATCTATAAACAAAAACTGGTGAGGAACATCTGATCTAAACTGGACTTTTCTTAGTTTGCTCTTATAGGAAATTGTTTAACATTCTTTATAGAAGGAAACTCAATTCTAAGTTTTACATAGAAAACATGTCAAAAACTTCTATAAAACTATCACTCTCTCTTCTTTTATCACTTGTTAAATTGTTTTATAATTATTTTTCACATTCTTGGAACTTCTATCAGATTATGAATTGTATATTCATGAAGAAAAAAGGAAAGCAAAAGGACGATGCCTCTGCCTCATTAATTTAGTAAACGTGTGTCGAAAACCTTTTAAGTGTCGGGTTTTGGGTGTGTAAAATAACAAAAAATGACCCTGATTTCACAGAATCTAGTCTTGCAGGCACACTGGTAAATGAAACAGGAGGCAGCTACTTCAAGTGCTGGCAGATGAAGACATATACAGGGTGTTTGGGGAGTGACTCTTAAAAAGCGTTTCCTTGGGAGGTAAAATCTGAGATAACTAATAAGTGAGCTAAAATGATGATGTCGGGGAATTATAGTCCAGACAAGGTAAAAAGCAGTCTAAAAACACAGAGGCAAGAAACAAAAACTTAAGATCTATCTAGGCCAAGCTATGGAGTTTGAATTTTTTAAAGTTTCAAAGGAGCAGCTACAGGAATTTGAGTTGGGGTGTGATATGACTGAAATTGAATTGCAGGAAAATTAGTCCACTATCAGAGGAAGTAACAGACTGAGGGAGGTGGGAACTGGGGAGATGAGAGGGAGAGCAAGGAGGCTAGTTAGAGACTGTTCAGTCATCAGAGTAAGAAGAGATGAAATAAAGAGATGATAGTAACAGTGCAGAATTGTATACAGATTTGAGACTGATTAAGGAGGTAGAAAATATGGGACCTGATGATTGATGAGCTGTTGAGTGGGTTAAAAGAGTCTAGGATGGCTATGAAGAGTTTTTCTTGAATAAGTGTGTCATGGTGCCAGTAATCAAGAAAAAAAAACATAAATTGGTTTTTGAGAAAAGGTGGTGAATTGAATTTGAGACATATTGACATATTGAATCAAATTGAGTTTGGGATGCTTGTGGAATGTCCAGGAGATGCATAGCAGGCAGTTGGATATGGAAGTGTACAGTTGCACTATCAACAGCAATACAATGCAGACCACGTATATAATTTGAAATTTTCCAGTAGTCATTAGGAACATTTACATATAGGTTTTTGGGTGGATATGTTTTCATTTCTCTGGGATAAGTGCCCAGAAGTGCAATTGCTAGGTCATATGGGAAGTGAGCTTTTGATTTTTAAAGAAACTATCAAACTGTTTTCCGGAGTAGCTGTACCATTTTGCCTTGCTACCAGCAATGTATGAGAATTTCAGATGATCAGCTTCCTTGTCAACACTTGGTGTGGTCAGTTTTTTTAAGCCATCCTGATAGATGTGCAGTGACATTTTGCCGGAGATTTAATTTGCATTTCCTTAATGGCTAATGATGTTGAGCATATTGTCATGTGCTTATTTGCCATTGTGCAATTTCTCTGGCAAAATGTTCAACTTTTTTGCCCATTTTTGGGGGTATGATTGTATTTTTATTATTGAGTTTTGAGAATTTTTATAAATTCTGGATATAAATCTTTTTTAGATATGTGTTTTGCAAATATTTTTTCCCAGTTTTAGCTTGTCTTTTCATTCTCTTAGTAGTGTCTTTCACAGAGCCAAATGTTTACATTTTGTTGAGATCCATTAATTGATTCTTTCATGGATTGTCCTTTTGGTGTACTATCCAATAACACTTTGCCTAATCCCAGGTCATGAAAGTTGGCTCCAGTGTTTCCTCTAAAAATTTTATAGTTTTATGTTTTCCATTTAGATCTGGGAATCTTTTTGAGTTAATTTTTGATGTTCAGATTGAGGTTCATTTTTGTGCTTATGGATGTTCAATGGTTTCAACACCATTTTTTGAAAATACCATCCTTCCTCTATTGAATTGCCTTAATACCATTGTAAAAACTCAGTTGGGTATATTTCATGTTTTCTCGTTCTGGACTTTGTGTTTTTCTATTGAGTTTTGTGTCTATCCCTTCGCCAATGCCACACTGTCTTGATAATTGTAGCTTCATACTGTCTTAAAATTGGGTAGTGTGACTCTTCCAACTATATTCTACTTCAAAAAATTATTTAGGTTCTTCTAGGTGCTAGTTATAAATGGCTATTCACCGCCCTCAACAATTCCTGATGGGATTTTGACTAGCATTCTGTTAAACATATAGGTCAATTTAGAGACCATCTAAATTGACATCTTATATATATTGAATCTTCCAATCCATAAACAAGGTATGCCTCTCTATTTGTTTTAGCCTTTGATTTTTTTTCAGTAGCACTTTGTAATTTTCAGCATACAGATCATACACATGCTTTATTAGATTTATGCTCAAGTATTTTACTTTTGGAGATACTATGAGCTATTGTTTCTAAAAATTTTAGTTTTTAATTTTTTTATTGCTAGTATATAGAAATAAGGTTGATTTATTTAATTAAATATTTTATTTTGATTCACATGCAGTCATAGGGAACAATAAAAAAAGATCCCAGGTATCCTTACTTAGTTTCACTATGTATGGATATACCATGTTTGGTTTATCCATGCATCAGTTGGTGAACATTTGGATTATTTCCATTTTTTTGCCATTGTGAATAATACTGCTGTGAACATTTGTGTACAACTTTTTGTGGGAACACACGTTTTTATTTTTCTTGAGTAAATATCTAGGAATAAAATTGATGGGTCATATGGCAACTCTATATTTGAGTTTTGAAGAACTGCCAAACTGTTTTCCACACGGGACAAAGTACAAGGATTTGAATTTCTTCAAATCCTTACTAACACTTGTTATTTTCTGCTTTTTTGATTCTAGTCATCCTAATGGGTGTGAAGTTGTATCTCATTGTGGCTTTAATTTACATTTCCCTGATGACTAATGATGTTGAGCATTTCTCCTGCGCTTGTTGCCGTTTGTATATCTTCTTTGAAGAAATCTGTATTCAAGTCCTTTGCCTATTTTTTAATTGGGTTGCCTTTCTGTTGGTGATTTCTAACATATTTACATATTCTGGATATTAAATCCTCATCAAATATGTGATTTACAAATATTTTCTGTAGTTTGTCTTCTCATGTTCTTTAATGCACAACAGTTTTTTTATTTTGATAAAGTCCAATTTATCTATTTTTTCTTTTGTTGCTCATGCTTTTGGCGTCAAATCTAAGAATCCATTGCTAAATCTGAAGTCGTGAAGATTTACCCCTATGTTTTCTTACATGAGTTTATAGCTTTTGTCCTATATTTAGGTCATTGACCTCCTATATTTAGGTCATGTGAGCTAATTTTTTGTTATGGAGTGAGGTACAAGACCAATTTCATTCTTTTCCACATGGTTAGCCAGTTGTCCCGGGACCATTGTTGAAGAGACTATTCTTTTCTGATTGAATGATCTTGGCATTCTTGTCAAAAATCAATTGCCCATTGGGGCTGGCCCTGTGGCCGAGTGGTGAAGTTCGTGCGCTCCGCTGCAGGTGGCCCAGTGTTTTGTTGGTTTGAATCCTGGGCACGGACATGGCACTGCTCATCAGACCACGCTGAGGCAGCATCCCACATGCCACAACTAGAAGGACCCACAACAAAGAATATACAACTATGTGCCGGGGGGCTTTGGGGAGAAAAAGGAAAAAAAAAATCTTAAAAAAAATCAATTGGCCATAGATGTTTGGGTGTATTCCGGACTCTCAATTCTATTCCTTTGGTTTATATGTCTTTCGTTATGTGAGCACCACACTATTTTGATTACTGTGGCTTTATAGTAAGTTTTGAAATCGGAAAGTGTAAGTCCTGCAAGTTTGCATTTCTTTTTCAATGTTATTTTGACTATTCGGGGCTCTTTACACTTCCATATGAATTTGAAGATCAGCTTTTCCATTTCTGAAAACAAAGAAGCCACTTGGATTTTAATAGAGATTGCTCGAATCTGTAGATCATTCAAGGAGTATTGCCATCTCAAAAATATTGTCTTCCAATCTATGAACATGGATCTCTTCCACATATTCATGTCTTTTAAAATTACTTCCAATAATATCTTATTGGTTTCAGTGTGCAAGACTTGCACTCTCCTTGCATTCTCTTGATTACATTTATTCCTAAGTATAATCTTTTTGATGACATGTAAACGGAATTGTTTTCTTAATTTCATTTTTGGATTGTTCACGCCTAGTGTATAGAAATACCAGTGATTTTTGTATCTTGATTTTGAATCCTGCAACTTTGCTGACTTCATTTATAAGCTCTAATAGTTATTTTGTAGGTTTTAAAAAAGACTTTCTATATATAAGATCATGTCACTTTTGAATAGAGATAGACGCCTTTAAATTGTTTTTATTGCCTAATCGTGTTGGCTAACACCTTTAGTACAATGTTGACTGGAAGTGGTGAGAGTGAATATCCTTTTCTTTTTCCTGATCTTAGGAGGAAAGCATCCAGTCTTTTACCATAGGTATAGTGTTAGCTGTGTGATTTTTTGTAGATGAGCTTCATAAGGTTGAGGAAGTTCCCTTCAATTCCTGTTTGTTGAGCCTTTTTTTATCATGAAAGGAATTTTGCCAAATGCTCTTACTACATCTATTAAGATGATCATGTCTTTTTTATTACTTCATTCTATTAATGCAATGTATTACAATGATTGAGTTGGTATGTTGAACCAACTTTGCATTCCTGGGCTAAATCCCACTTATCCTGGTGTGTAATCCTTTTAATGTGCCCCTGGATTCAGTTTGTTAGTCTTTTGTTGAGGATTTTTGGATCTATATGTGTAAGGGATATTGGTCTGTAGTTTTCCTGTGATTTCTTTGTCTGGTTTGGGGGTCAGAGTAATAGGGGCCTCATATAATGAGTTAGAGAGTGTTTCCTCCTCTACTATGTTTTGGATGAATTTGAGAAGGATTGGTGTTAATTCTTCTTTAAATTCAATGTTAGTGTTCACCAGTAAAGCCATATGTTCCTGAGCTTTGTTTTTTTGGAAATTTTTCAATTACTGATTCAATCTCTTTAGTTGCTATGGGTCTATTTATATTTTCTATTTTTTCTTGATGTTGTTGGCAGTTTGGGTGTTTTTAGGAATTTGTCCGTTCATCCAGGTTATATAATTTATTGGCAGACAGTCATTCATCGATTTAATTTCAATCCTTTTTTCTTCTGTAAGGTCAATAGTAGTGTCCCCACTTTCATTCCTGATTTTAATTTGAGTCTTCTCTCCTTTTTTACATCAGTCTAGATGAAGGTTTGCCAATTTTGTTGAGCTCTCAAAGAGTCAAATTTTGGTTCCATTGATTTTCTTTATTATTTTTTTGTTCTCTATTTCTTCACAAGGGAAATTGTTCCATAGTCTTTTCTTGTAATATCTTTGTTCAGTTCTCATATCAGGGCAGTTCTGGGCTCATTAACTCAGTTGGGAAATGTTTTCCCTTCTATGTTCAGTAAGAGTCTGGAATGTGGGCAATTGTCTACCCTGTTTTTCATTTCTCAAGGCCTTTGATATTCTGTCTAGGGTCAGATCCATATACATGCACCTCAAGATCAAGTCTAGGAGTTTATACATAATTCTACTGGGTTACTTTCTTGAGCTCCTTTCCCTTCTCAAACTCCGCAACACATTTTGTTCCTGGAGTTCCCCTTTCTTGGTCATCTTGTTAGAACACTGAGTTTCAGTTCCATGCTCTGCTGCACACTTTTCACACCCATGTCTGCTCCCATGGCCAAGGAAGAGAATGGGGGAAAAAATACCACGGTATTTCCCCTGCCTCTTCACCAGTAAAGGTGCCCTTTCCATCTCCTTGGACCAAAAATTGAGAGCTATTCTTGAAACTCTTTCTGTTTGCACCCAGTATGCAGTTCTGGGTTTCTGGCTGCGTATCCAGCATAGGAGACATCAGAGCAAAAAAGAAATGGCAAACTCAAATCTAGTTCAGTGGTCCTTTTACTTCTGGTTTCTTTAGCTGCTCCATGCACCTGTTCAGGGTTTTTAGTTGCTTTCAGTAGATGGGACATTGTGGAGTGAGCTTACTCCATCTTGAATGGAACAAGATCCTTCCCTTTTATTTGTTTTGATTGTTTTATCTCTAAGAATTCTTTAGAGTGATGATGATAAGGAGGATGGATGTGGGGTTAAGGAGCAGCAGAAATGGGAAAGGAAAACAAAGAACACTCACTCCCCAATCCACCCAATTCAAATACCATTGACTTTTGTTCTGCATTTAAGAGAAGCCCTTGCAAAGCAAACGTGGATATAAAACAACCTGGTTGATGTTTTAGAAATATCTTGTCTTTTGCTATATTGAGAATGTATTGCTAGGGGGAGGGAAATCTAAGAGCAAAAGCAGATGAGGTGTTTCCTGCTTCTTGCTTGAGGGATAAGTTACATTTGGGTATGGGACTATTTGGCCTCATTGTTTTGACCCTATCATTCTGACCCTAAGAACCTGTGACTGTATTTTATCCAAAACAGAGACATAAATTTGCAATGTAAGTATTTTCTGAAGCAAACTCAAGCAAGCCAGATTAATTGTTTTATGAAGAAGCTAAATTGTGTCCTCTGTTGTGCATTTTCAATTTTATTATATTGAAATAATTTCGTCAGTGTGAATCTTTCTCATGTAAATTTTACGAGGACATTTCATTTCTTCTCTTTAAGTTCTGATATCAATTTTTAAAAGAGACTTTTGTTAAGAATGAACTTGGAGCAAAGGACTAGGTAATCTAGATATTCCCCTATGATTTTTAAAATTTGGTATGATTTTATACTATTTACTATGTTTTACTTAGTACAGTACTTTAAAAATATTGTAGTAAAGTTTGCCATTTTAACAATTTTAAGGGTACAGTTTAGTGACTTTTAGTACATTCACAATGTTGTGAACCATCATAATTGGTGTCAATTTTAGTAACAAACTTTCTATCTCTATTCAATAATTTTCTACCAAGTTGAATTTTTAAAGTAAGGTTTATAGATCTAGTTTTTATCACATACAAATGAAGTCATTATTAGTTTAATTTTGTGTTTATTATGTTTTCTAGAGTATTGTATTTTTAAGTGAATAAAAGATAGGTTGTAGCTATTTCATAACTAATCCAAGAAAAATTGTGAGCATTTCCCTTTGGATTTCCCTCAGTTTTTCCATTTCTGGTATTTGGATTATGACCATGTTATACTAATTTTTCACTCTACTTCTGACTGTTGAATGCAGAGGATACTGAAGTGGCCATGCTGGGAGTGGAGTGTGGAGCAAATACTTGCTTACTGACAGTAAGTTCTTAAAACAGTAAGATTAAAATGTTTTTGAAGTCAACTTGTCATAGACTAGAACTCTAAGGTAAAGTGGTGTCTTCAAAACAATAAGCTTTGGTTTCAGTGCTGTGCTAGCAGAAGCATTATGAGTCTTGGGCTTATTTCCTGTGGAAACTCCAGCATTGTGTAGTCTTAGAGTCTATCTGCCAACTGCCGTGGCTCTGGAGAATTTATAGTAGTTGGGACAGAGATAATAGAAAGATTATCAAGTACTAAGTCTTATTGATCAACTTTTATTATTTTGTAGGTTACTTGCACTACACAATTATATATTTTTTAATATGTGTAAAACAACGGAGTAAAACGACGGAGTGTACATTAATTTCAATGCAAAAATATTTACAGTGACATGTGTTTCTCCTGCACTGAACCCTCTTGGGAATCCTGAAGTAAATGTCTTATGTCACAACCCAGACACTGGATTTAAGTATTAATCCCAAGACAGAAAGAACAACATGATCTAATAATCTTGACGTTTAATATTGTATCTTATTTAGTAATAACAACTGAGACTGAATATTCACTTATTCATTCAACAAATAATTCTGATCGCCTTTTATTTGGTAGGATATTGGCTTTAAATAAGTTGAATTTGAGAGTGAATGAGACAGCATTCAAGATCCATGTTGTCATAAAGCTCATACTCTGGAGAGATGAGGACAGACAATAAGTTAAAGCTATAATATAATTTTAGATAATAAATGCTATGAGAAAAATAAAACATAGTCATTTAATAATAGATTCATGTTAGATAAGGTGTTTAGCAATGACATTTCTTAATGACATTTTCTTAATATAGAGCTGAAACCAGAAGAGCGTGCTAGGCAGAAAGAAAAGCAATTTCAAAGACTTTGAATTGGGAAGGAGTTTGGTGAACTTGAAGAATATAAAGCAGACCAACCTGTGTGGTTAGATCATAGTGCGGAGGAGGAGGAGTGGGATGTACTGAGGTTGGAGAGAGAGACTGGGAAAGATCATAAATGGCCTTTTAGGCAAGAAAAAGATGTTTGCAATTGATTTTTAAGTGCAAAGGGAAGCCACTGGTGAGTTTCAAGGGACTTAACATTATCTTATTTACACTATAGAAAGTTCATTTGGATTGCTGTATGGAGAATGGATTTTGGGGGCTCTACTAAGAAAACAAGAAGACTGTTTAGAGGCTACACAGTACCATCAACAAAAGATGACAGTGACGTGGACAAGGGTGGTAACAACAGAGTGAAAAGAAGTGGACAGATAAAGGGGGTATTTTTGAGGTAGAGATGGCCAGATTTGATGCTTGATTAGGAAGTATGTGTGGAGGTGAAGTAGGAGGTACAAGGAATAGGGTGGACTCAAGAATGTCTTCTAGGAATTTTGCTTGAACAAGTGGTTGGCAGGTGATGCCGTTCATTAGCTGAGGAAGACAGAGAGAAGCTGGTTTAGGAGCTCAAGGGAAGAGTTCAGAGCTACAGATTCAAACTGGGGAGTCAACAGCACACAGATAATAAAGTCATGGGACTGGATGAGATCTCAGCATAGAGTCTAGATAAAGAGGTGAAGGAGGCCCAGGACTGAGCCAGCAAAAGAGGCTGAGGAGAGAGTCCATTTCAATGGAAGGAAAACATGGACAATGTTGTAACACAGAATTCAAGAGAATAAAGTGTTTCAAGAAGGAAGGAAATTGCTGCAATGTCAACTCAGATGAGGACAGAGAAATGACCGTTAGTTTCACATCATGGACATAATTCTGATCTTGACAAGTACAATTTCAGTGGTTAGAGAGGAGATAAACTTGACTAGGGTGGGTTGAGGCCAAAAAGGTGAGATGATAAAAGGAAGTCAGTAAATCCAGGCATCTCTTGACAAGTTTTGCTTTGAAAGGGTCAGAAAAATGAGGTAATAACTGGAAGGTAATGTGAGGTCAAAGGAGGTTTTTTTTTTGTTTTTTTGTTTTTTTTAAATAGCTAGTTTGTATGTTTATGTTTATTGGAATGGTCTGGTAGACAGAGAAAGTCTAATGATATATGGAGAGTCACAGGATAATTGCAGGCTTGAATTTCTTGACCATGGGAAGAGGGAATCAAATCCAGAAATTGAGGGGGAAAGTTGGCAGTTTTAGGCACTGGGAAACTTCTTTGTTTCATTATAAAAAGAGGAAGGCAAAGACTGTGAGTGCAGATGCAGATAAGCTAATCAAGTTGGTAGTGGGAAGTTGAGGGAGCTCCCACCTGATTGCTTTTCTTTTCTCAGGGAAGAATGAGGTGAGTTCATGAGCTGTGGAGGGGAGAGAGTTTAGGAGATTTGAAGAGAAAGAAGATCTGAAAGGTCTCAAAGAATGAGAAATACAGTAGCATTCTCAGGCACTGGTGTGCTCTCCTAAGATTAATGGTCATAAATTTAGAGAAAGATCAATCTACGTGGTTGTTGATTTTCTCCAGAAACGTTCAGCTTCTGGGGCAGAGAGGCAGAGAAGGTGGAAAGCTGAGTTGAACCAGTGTCGGGTGTGATTAAACAGGAAGGAGAGAGGGACAAAAGAGTTAAAGGTAAGTTGATTATAATGATCATCCATGGATTCTCGACTGGGAGAGGTAAGAATGAGAACATGAGATGATGGGAATGAAAAACTCTTCACTTCTCTCCACTCAGTTAGATAATTGCTGGCACTGGAGAGGAGGAAGGGCAGGAGCAGAGAAAGGATGCATGCCAAAAAGCTGGGAGCTTGACATTGAGATTTTTTTTTGTTGTGGTATATTTATTAGGGATGTCAAGGTCCAGAGTTATGGCATTGGACGTGGATGAATGGGACTGGATAGAAAAAAATATCGGATAAAAGATCTAAGAACTGAGAAGGCAGGGGATTAAGAAAGCCATTGCTTTTCACAAAATGCTCCGTGGGAAATTCTGTCCAAAAACTGAAACAGTCACTATGGCCACACAACAGAATCGTCTGCCCATTATTTTCATTATTGAGATCAGAGCTCGGGGTGTTAGCCATGTCTTGGAGTGATGATATTTGAAGCGTGTTGCACACAGTAGTGTGCCCTCAAGACCTAACCACAAAAGAGAGAATTAAAAAATTTTGAGTCCTGAATGTCATAAGATGTGCTGTACTAAAAGAAGGAATTGGGTGCCAATCTTCACTTTTTCTCTAGGGTAATTACTTAAGTATTTAACTTAACACATCCTTATTTTGAGTAAGTGCCGGGCTACATCAGGTTATAGCAAGGGGTATTACAGCATGCCTTGAATTAGTATCGGAAAAAAAGGTTTTGTCAAAATTACAGTATGTGAGGGCTGGCTCCATGGCGTGGTGGTTAAGTTTGGTGCACTCAGCTTAGGTGGCCTGGGTTCATGGGTTTTGATCCCAGGTGCAGACCTGCACCACTCGTCAGCCTTACATATACGATTGTGGTCCCATAAGATTAGTACCATATGGCCTAGGTGTATAGTAGGCAGTACCGTCTAGGCTTGTGTAAGTATGATATGAGGGGAAAAAATTTTCCTCTACCCTTCTAGGGTCTTCTGGCTGCTCTAAGAATTAAACTGACATGAGAGGGGCTAGCCCGGTGGTACAGCAGTTAAGTTTGCACGTTCCGCTTCGGCGACCCGGGGTTCGCTGGTTGGATCCCGGGTGCGGACACGGCGCTGCTTGGCAAGCCATGCAGTGGTAGACGTCCCACATATAAAGTAGAGGAAGATGGGCATGATGTTAACTCAGGGCCAGTCTTCCTCAGCAAAAAGAGAAGGATTGGCAGCAGATGTTAGCTCAGGGCTAATCTTCCTCAAAAAAAAACTGACATGAGACAGATTAATATGAGAAAAACAAACAAAAGTTAATAACATGTATACATAGGAGAAACCCAGGAAAACCAAGTAACTTGCCAAAATGGCCAAAGCCCTCACCATATATACCATTCTCAGCTAAAGACAAAAGAAGATGTTAGGGTGGCAAATTTTGTTCCCCTTCAGTGCACTCTATGATGTTCACACAATGGCAAAATCACCTAATGATGCATATCTCACAACGGATCCCCATCTTAAGTGATGCATGACTGTATATGACATTCTGAAATAGACAAAACGATAGAGGCAGTGAAAAGATCAGTGGTTGCCAGGGCCTTGGGGGAGGAAGGGATGAGTAGGTGAAACACAGGGGACTTTTAGTGGTGAAGCTGTTTTGTATGGTATCATAATGATGGACTCATGTCATTATTCCTTTGTTAAAACCCACAGAGCTGTACAACACCAAGAGTGAACACTAATGTAAACTATGAACTATGGTTAACAATAACGTATCAATATTGGTTCATCAATTTTAACAAATCACGCACACTAATGCAAGATGTTAACAATAGAGGAAACTGGGGTGGGGGGAGCAGGGGGAGTGGGGAGTTGCTATATGGAATGCTATGTATTGTATGTTCAATTATCCCGTAAATCTAAAACTGCAGACTATAAAAAGCCTACAAATTAATAAAAAATGAAATTTGGCAGTGAAAGCAGCGATTGTTGTAGGTTGGTAGACTGACTACTTTTTTTTTTTTTAAAGATTTTATTTTTTCCTTTTTCTCCCCAAAGCCCCCCAGTACATAGTTGTATATTCTTCGTTGTGGGTCCTTCTAGTTGTGGCATGTGGGACGCTGCCTCAGCGTGGTTTGATGAGCAGTGCCATGTCCGCGCCCAGGATTCGAACCAACGAAACACTGGGCTGCCTGCAGCGGAGCACGCGAACTTAACCACTCGGCCACGGGGCCAACCCCTAGACTGACTACTTTTTAAGGACAGCTTTTTAAAAAGGAATGCTTGAACATGTGTTAACAGTAAGGGTGTGAAATACTTGGCGCCGTCCTTCCCGACTCCTCTCCTGTCCTGTGTACAATTGGAGTTAGATTGACAGAGTGTCAGTGTGCTGCTGCGGGAATGTTATATTCAGGCAGACATGGGTTTAATTCTGTCTAGTTGTGCATCTCGCTGAGCCTCGGTGCCCCCATCTGTGTGAAGATCATGCTACTGACCTCAGGGCTGTGATGAGGATTAAACGAGACATTATCTAAAACGCTAGCACTGTGACTGGCATAAGGAGTACAGCTAAAACACGCTAGTTTATATTTTCCCTTTCAAGAGAGTATAAAAACAAAATAAAAGTCTGAATAAATGATGGGAGAAATTAGGGAGAAGACGAAGACTGATCACATGCTGGTATAGCACCGAATCCGAGTTCTACCCTTTAAAGCTGTGGACTAGCCCTCGTCTCCACTAGGTTCTGTTAGGTTCTGTTTGAACAGGCACGTACATTGCTTCTCTGACACATTTTTATCTTTTTTCAAAAGAATCTTTTATATAATCACAGACAAAGTGACTTTTCTTGAGTAATAGATGATGTCACGTGTCAGAAGTGAGAAGGTGAGAAGGTAGAATTGGGGAGTTAAGAAATATGGGAAAAGCTTGGCTGGGCCTTGATAGGAAGTGTGGCATTTATAACAATATATCACACCTTATAATTACCCAGCTGTGTGTCTCAGTTTGCTTACAGAGAGGGCAATTTACCATACCGTGTGTTGATTATCTTTGCAACTGTCTATCCCACCAGGATGCAGTGTAACGTTGAGCAGTGGATGCTCAATAAATATTTACTGAATTGAGGGTTTATATAGCTCTTGATGAAAAAGTAGTCCTGTTTATAAGACAAAAAAGAAAGCTTATCTATTAGACTCATTTATATACACAGCGAAGAGTGGGCTATAGGACATATTTAACGTACCTAGGTACACCATGTATGTAAACATAAAACCTTAGTCTGGGAACATACTTTTCCATGTTTCTCTTTTTCAGCTGCTTATTTTGGACAGCTCTGCCAAACATCTGTAGGCTTAAAAGCAGTTCAAAGCAGGGTACAAAGAAAAGAAACCCACTTAAAATATCTCAACTTGACTCTCTTCACTCCGTACAAGGTTCGAATGTGATTTGGACACCAACATACCAAGCCAAGCTTTGTGTGAGGAAGTAAACGTTAGACTGAAACGGGAACCTGAAGCAGGTCGTTCTCCTTTTGTTGAGCTTCTCCTTCTTGTCAAACCACTGGGCTGCACATTGTCGTTCTTGTTTGTCACTGATAGCCTATCACAAAGCCCCCTCTGTTAGGATGCCGTACCTGAAACTCCCACTAGCCAGCAGAGCAGAAACACCAAGGTGGAGCCACCTTCCCCAGACCTCTCGCACACAATGGCTACTGCTGTCACAGCAGGACAATTGAGTGGATCTTATGGTGGTATATTTTTTCCCATCATATGCATGACAGAAAGTCTAATGGACCTTGTTCATTTCTTGAGTAGCTTTTGAGGCCCTATAAAATGGCCTGTTATCAGTTCCATCAGTGTTCCCAAGATGTCTACCTAGAGGTCAGAGAGCCCCAGCAGTAGCTGTATTTTCAGTCCTCCGATCAGCCAGAAGGAGATAGTAAGGAGCTGAAAAATAGGAGGAAAACTATTTCCCCTCCAGAAGGAAAAGCTACATGCTAATGGCATTTTGTGAGGAATAAAATTCACTGCCTTTAAAAATGGGAGAATTAAATGGGCTATATTATTTTGTACAAGAGTTAACTATTTGTCTTAAAGAATTTGGATCACTGCTCTTAATAATAAAAATGTTAAAAACTTGATATGATTTTATACCCAATTTGGGGATATATTATTCTCTAATTGCAGAGCTAATGATGCCATGGTATTGTCCTGGGAAGGAATATAAGAAAATGGAGAAGAGAAGCACAATAACAAGTTCAGAAAGATGATATTTTCATCACTCAGAATTTTAGGTATGTGTCTGTCGTTTTCTGACTTAAATGTTGATGTGAATGGAAGAGACTTTGACTTGCGGAAGGAAAAACTATATCTGATGCAGATAATGCAATCCATAGAGTAGGAATTCCTGTAAGAATCGAAATTATTTTTGGCTCTTAGTAGCATGTTGACTTCTAGCAATATTTCCTGGAATTCCTAAAACCTATTTCTTCCCTGAAATGATGAATACTATTTGTGGCTCCTTACTAAATATGAAGGCTTAGGGCTTTCCTGTCTAGGTTGTTATTGAGCGTAACTCTCAGTTCACAAATTCAATTGTGCAAACAAATTTCTAGGGCTGTGGGCAATGAATCTTCGTCAATCTGTGGCCCTCTGTCATCTTGTGGGGGATTTGTTTAAGTTGGATGAAGTCACACAGTCCAACGTGTTGGACTGGGGTGCATCAGACCCAGAAGTCATCTGTGGAGTTGATGGCACCTTCTCATTCCCCGGTACAGGTTGCTAACCACTTATGTGTCCCTTATTTCTCATCTTATGGCCACCATCTTGTAGGGTGACATTCCCCATCACTTTCCATTATGTTTTGCTGTGTGGCAATCTTTCTGGTACTTTTAAACTACAGAGGCGTGCAGAAATCTCTGACACTCTCTGTGGCCTATCTTCCTAAATGCTCTGTGCGGCATTTCTTCTCTGGCTCCACAGGGATCTGCTCAGAAACAGAGCACAGGGTCTTGCTCTCCACCACCCACAGACTTCTGCTCTCATAGCCTTCTTTCGATCCTTAATCTTCCCATGCTGGCATCTTCTTTACATCTTGGGAGAAAGGGCTCCCTAATTCCATCATGATTTTTGCCTTGCTTTGTTTCAAGGGATTAGGCCTTAGGAAATCAATGCAGTAAGGTTGATTAGTAACCATCTTTTCATCACGACCCACTCTCTCCCGGAATTGAAGAGAATTGAGAGCAGAGTGAGCTGAGAGCAGACCATTTGCTTGGATAGGGAAAAGAAAAGGGAGGGGGCCCAAAGATCATTTATTGCCTGAAAATATTATTCTGCCACTAGTGTCATGTTGCTTTTTACTCAGAATAATGCTCACCCATGTGACATATAATGCATATAATGTTCACGGAGCAATTTAATCTGTTTTCTCATACAAAAATCCAGGAACTCAAACAGACAAACCCGTATTTTCCTATCAGACTTTATTCTCCTTGATGTCAGGGAGATTTGAGTCACTTTGTAAATGTTGGTGGACACATGGAAAATGTCTTTGTTGCATAGCTGGAGATTATGCTGAAATGCTGTTTCTCAAATTTATAAATGGAAATCATGATCAGGTTCTGTGCTGCCAGGCTGCATGATTGTTCATAAAAAACAACTCACAAATGTTGTGTGACTTCAGGTAATGCAGCCAAGGAAGGGTGAAGGCACAGAGTATAGGAGTGTAAGCTGAGCTTTGGACTAGAACACTGTGGTCTCCACTGAGCATTCTAAGGAACTTACTAGAAATGCAAATATCCCAGATACACTGATAAGAAACTCTGGGGATGGGATCTCCATATCGTGTTTTAACCGGCCTTCTATGTAATTCTGATGCATGTTAAAGTTTGAGAACCTGGACTAGGGGATGGCTACCTTGAGTCAAGGGAGTGATCTTAGGTAGGTGGCTCCACTTTTGAGACTCAATTTGCTCATTTAGGATTAAGAATTACTCTACTTAATCCAGTGGGAGGAGTGCCCTTTTGTCTTATTCTGCTTAGAACAAGATACAAACATATGCCCCAGCTAGTTTCACTTGGTTTGTTGGTTATAACATATAACCTTGATCATATCATTGCCTAAGAAGACTGGGAGCATGTCTGAGTGTTTATATATATTGCATATTCCCTAAGAGGCAATATGCAAGATGGGTAAGGGTGCAGGCTCTTTAGAAAGACAGTCTGGCATCAAATCACCAGCTCCCCCTCTTACTGTGTGACCGTCATCAAGTTTCAACTTCTCAGTGCCTCATTTTCCTCATCTGCAAAATTGAGATCATGCTGCAATACTCTCTACCTCTCAGAGGTAGAATGAGAGAACATCCACGTGAGAATGGGATAACACGGGTTAGACGCTCACAGCAGGGCCTCGCACTGGCTGGTGCCTAACAAGTTCTGGGGCGAGTGCAGGCTGGGCTCTGTTCTAAAGTCCAGGGCTGAAATAGACATCACCTCTGCACCGAAGGAGCTTGTTTTCCCAGAAGGAAGAACCAGGCATGTAAACATAATCCCCAAAGGTATTAGAGACTACCATAGCACCCGGGAAAAATGAGGACACAATAATGGGACAAGGGGTTTTGAAAGGACAGTTCACGTGGAGCGAGCAGATCCATCACCATGACTGATGGACGGTCAACAGAAAGATCTTCATATACTTTTAATGAAAACACCAATAACTAATATCACTGAACACTTACTATTTACCAGGCCCCGTTCATTCTCTCCATGAGTCTTCTCAGAAACCTGTGAGGCAGGTATTCGTATTATCGCTATTTTACAAACTAAAGAAACTGGGACTTAATGAGACCAGGTAACTTGCTCAGGGAAACTGAAGAACGCAGGTGGGAGGTGTGACTAGAGAGCTGTACTCGGGATTTGCTTATTATTTCAGTAAAACTCATGTAAAATGTCTCTTTCAACAATTTAAATTTAAATCTCTTTCAACAATTTAATTCTTTATGTTTCACAAGTTTTAAATAAGAAAAAACAACCCTAAAGAAATGAAGTGACCTGCCCTAGGGGACCCCCACCCCCACCTATTTTTACTAGGGAGAGGATTGCAGTTTAAGACCCTGACTTTTCTTCCGTCTCCCTTCCATGTCTGCTTCATTGAATTAACCAAACTGCCATCTTCTCACTCATTTTAAGAAAACAGAGAGAAAAAAGAACAGAAGATGACACCTAAAGAAGCCTGCCCTTTGGAACAAAGAGCTTTGTTAAGTAGAGGAGTACCTGAGATTGTGTGGCGGTGCTGAGCGCCCAGTGCAAGCAAGCCAGAGAGCTCCCCTCCTCCGGGAGTCAGGGGTCCGCATCCCTTTCCTTCATGACAGCCTTGGCTCTCGCTTGTTTAACACTCCTCCCTGTTAATTCCACCCGAGTGTGAACAGCTTCTCATTCTCATCCGAAGAGCCCCAATATGTTGAGAAAAGTATAAAGAATCAATTGTTCATTATTGTATAATAAATGATCAATTTACTTTAAATAATTTCAGCTAAATAATTCCATTTGTATAGGAAATATACTTTTAACAGTTGAAATAGAAAAACAAAGAAAAATTATCTCGTCAGGGAGCAAAAAGAAAAATAAAAGCTTTATTGGAGATGATATCTTTTTAGAGGAAACAAATCTTTCACCAGCCTTTCCTAAAAGCCTGTAGTGGAGATCATATAAGGCGAAAGAATCAGTCAAGATTTGTAGCTCTTAATCACGTCCTGAAATCTGTTAGAAAGGAGACGCTGCCTTTGAACATGAAGATGAATGCTGATTGTGCCCCAAGACGAGAAATATGTAAACATGTGGTATATTTTCCTTTGGTTTTGAGGCTGACACAATACATAGGTCAGTAAAGTCAACAACATTTGAATTGTCAAAAGTTTTTTTCTGAGTCTTCTGGGAATGGTAAAACAGGATACGGTCTTTTGTTCTCATTTCCCTTCATGAAATGTGCTCTCTTCTTCTTGGAACACGTGGTAGTTGCTGTGCACGCAGACAGCTCTAACAATGCTTCCCTGACATTTAAGCATTTCATCTTCTATGCAGTACAGCCTGTTTGTCCTTTCAAACTTGGCTCCTGGGCCAAATGCAAAGGAACCACTGTGTGACTTTTTGCTTATCTTCTGTACCCAAGCCTACAAAGTTGGTGCCCAGGTGTGTCAGGTATCCCCTGGGGACTTCAGAACGAGGCTTTTCACAGTCAACCCAATCCCATGACCTGTACTATACTGCCTTTGATTTGAAGGCAGTTTAGTTAACTACCAAGACTGCCCACTACATTTATCGGAATCAAAGCCACCTGAGATGTGGCACACAATAATTCCTAGTTTTCTGCATAATGGCTTCAGGCAGACTCCATTACATGCTGGAGTAAGTTTGCCAGTGGGAAACAGCAATGTTTTCCTTCTTGTATATGCTGCTTCAGCAGAGCTGTTTTTCATTTCTAACACTTTATTTGGAAATACTTCCAAAATTTCAGAAAAGTTGCAAGAATTAGTTCAAATAACATGCTGATACTCATTACCCAGATCCGCTTATCATCACTTTACCTTATTTGACTTATCAGTGGCTCGAATTCCCTCTCACGCTCTCTTTCTGTACACGCATACACAGATATTTTGAGCCATTTTAGGGTAAGTTACATATCACACTGTCCTTTACCCTTTAAAACTTCTCTGGACATTTCCTAAGAATAGGGATATTCTTTTACAGAACCACAGTTAAGTGAATTTAAGATTGATAGAATATCTTTATTAAATCTGCCATCCTTATAATTTCAGTTTTAGGAACTGATCCAAAACTGTTTACCTCTCCAGTTGAGGGTCTACCCTAGGGTGCGGTGTTGTATCTAGTTGTCATGTCTTTGTACTCTTTTTAAATCCAGAACATCTCCAAAACCTTTCTTTGTCGTTTATGCCATCGACACTTTGGAAGACCACAATCTCCCATCTTTTTTCTTTTAAGCATATTTGTTCCTCATTTGGCATTTATCTAATATTACTTTGTGCTTAGATTCTCATTATGCATTTTTGCTCAGGACACTACATAAATGATGTTATGGCCTTCTCAGGGTATCTCATCAGCAGACACTAGATGTCTATATACTCCTCGCTGGTAATGTTAGGGTTTTTTTGAGGAAGATTGGCCCTGAGCTAACATCTATTGCCAATCTTCTTTTTGCTTGAGGAAGATTATCGCTAAGCTAACATCTGTGCCCAGCTCCCTCCATTCTATATGTGGGATGCCTACCACAGCAGGGCTTGATAAGCAGTGCTATGTCTGCACCCGGGATCCGGGCTGGTGAACCCCGGGCCACCAAAGCGGAGTGTGCAAACTTAACTACTGTGCCTCTGCGCTGGCCCCTGGCATTTAGCATTTTAATGTAATCTAGAGTACTCTCTTATCCCCTATTGATGTCTTATTATTGATATGAACTCATGAATTCCAATTTTTTTAAATTGTTTTTAATTCATTAGTGTACTTAATTATTTTGTGCTCAAGTTGCCCTTGATTTGACCAGTGGAATACCTTCAAGCTGTCTCCTGAGTCTTTGTAACATACTCCATTATTTCTTTATTTATTTTGAGCACTTCCTTACTTCTGGCCTAACAAAATGTTCTAGGCTCCTCCTGTAAATTTCCTGTCCCAGTCCTAGACTCACTCAGTTCTCCAAGGAGCCCTGATTCCTTTTAGTGGGAAATGGTATTAGAGAACAAGATCTGGGCACTAGGTCTACCAAGAGGGCTATTTTTTTTTTTAAAGATTGGCACCTGAGCTAACATCTGTTGCCAATCTTCTTTTTCTTTCTTTCCTTTTTTCCCCCTTCTTCTTCTCCCCAGTGGCGACCCCCCACCCCAGTACATAGTTGTATTCTAGCTGTAGGTCCTTCTGGCTGTGCTAAGTGGGACGCAGCCTCAGCATGGCCTGATGAATGGTGCCATGTCTGCACCAGGATCAGAACTGGCGAAACCCTGGGCCCCTGAAGTGGAGTGTGCGAACTTAACCTCTGGTCCACAGGGCCGGCCCCCCAATAGGGCTATTTTTAATAGACTCATGAGATGGAAGATATCCTGAGATTTCACCAAATTGAACTGTGATATCATTAAATCATTGCAACTAGATTACTCTGAATGTTCAAAAAGAATTAAAGCTTAGATTTAAAAATATTGAAGCAGAAATAAATGTACAACTAATTTAGGATGCTTTGTGATTATTTTAACACTTTGTAAAGTGATACAAGAGGAAGAATTCAGCTCTAGCACCCTAGATTTACTTAATTGCTATGGTATAGCCACCACCGGGAGGCTTGGTTTTCAAGTAGTCTGATGAAATCACTGATTTGGTTTATGGCAATATTAATTAATGTCCAGCACAGAAATCATGACCACGTTTAGAAGGGCAACCCTCTCCTCTCAGGCCTGTGCCTTGTAGGGGTCGCAGGAGGGCACATCAGCAGGGCAGGGCTCCTGCAGCCCGTCCTCTACAGCTGCAAATGCAGAGCGTGGACAAGATCCTTTCAGGGTTGTTTCCCCAACTCCTTAGGTCCAATTTGACTTTCAAATACACACTGCCTTTTTTCTGGCCAAAGTCCTTAATATGACTTTCCAAGAAGTCTGCTTCAATAATAGAGATTCTCTTCTGGAGAGATATTTCAGTAGCTTCTAAGGGAATTTGGTTTATTTTCAATTTGGATGTTTTATTAAGGAGAATTACAAACAAAAAGACTTTCAACCTCAGGTAATAAACCAGAGTTCCTATATCTGCATAATGGCTACACCTGGCCTTGTATTAATACTGTTGATCATTTAAATAAACTTATATTACATAATTCAGATTACAACAAAAGTATAAATGCCACCTTGGGTTACTAAAACCAAATAGACATTGATTTTAATATGAAATGTTATTTTATAAACAGTATCACATGGCTAAAGTACAAAGAACAATGAACAATTTGCTGTACAATCATAATGCAAACTTGATGGTCTGAACTAAAACACTGTAAATATGAATACATTCACAAAACCACAATTGAAAGTACATACCCATAGTTTCCCAGAAAACACAATTATTTAGCCTTCTACCATGTGGACAGTATTCCTCTAAAAAATAGTTGAGTTCCCCCATGCACTGTAAGTTACTGGGAAAAAATCAGGGTATATAATATCCTGTACTATGAAAGGAGTCTAGAAAATGAGATGACGTGTTCGGGCTTCTTATTACTATTGGGATTGATTTGGGAAACCTTCTCAAATTAGCCCAAGGACCAAAGATAATCTTAAGTAAAAACTGTACAGTTGTATTAAGTGTTAATGAAGACTACATGTCAGAGAAATAACCCAAAATTGTGTAAGTTTTAGAAGAAACACAATTTAGATGTCAAAGATTTTGGATTTTAAAAACTTAGTAAATCCCCTTTAATAACTTTGATGTGTGTTTTTAAAAAATATTGATATTAGAAGGTTTTAGAATTCTGGCTCGCTCAATGTTTTTAACCACCACTCATTTAGCATTTTAAAATAAAATCTTTGAGATAGGAGTAGGGTTTTTTTTGTTCAATAACAATTTAGATTTCACTTTGATGATGATCTGCTTCTCCAAAACACCTATGGCTGATTAGACATATTGGACAGCTATCATAAATTATGGCAGAGTGTATTTTCCAAAGATGGCCACAAAAATATCACCTGTTCCCCTCCCTTCTGTACTCCACCATCAAGAGGTGGTGTCTAGTGCTCTATCTCCTTAAATCTAGACAGTCTTCATGACTGCTTTGACCTTTAGAATGTGGTAGAAGTGATGCAGTGCCAGTTCCTGGTATAGTCCTTAACTGGCCGGGCAGTTGATGCTTTCTGCCTCTTAAAACTATCTACCATGTAAGGAGTGTGACTGCCGTGGGACCACCATGCTGGGAAAACCATTCTCATGGAGAGGCCCTGAAGGATGAGAACTTACATGGAGAGGGAGAGAGAGATTGAGAGAGAGGGAGAGAGGGAGAGGACGAGCCATTTGCTGCAAAGTACCAAAAATGTGAATAAAGCAGTCTTCCCGAAGACTATCCTCCAGCCCCAGC
This sequence comes from Equus quagga, assembly GCF_021613505.1. Taxonomy (NCBI): domain Eukaryota; kingdom Metazoa; phylum Chordata; class Mammalia; order Perissodactyla; family Equidae; genus Equus; species Equus quagga. The sequence continues at coordinate 80,705,614 of NC_060269.1, forward strand.
TACAATAGCTGTAGCTAGACCCAAGTGGATCAGAGATGAACTACCCTGCTGAGCCTTTTCCAAACTTCTGGCCTACAAAACTGTGAGCAAAATAAAAGCATAGCTTTAAGTGACTAAGTTTTAGATTAGTTTCCTAAGCAGCAATAGATAACCCAAACATAAATATTGAACAAATTCAAATTTAATAGGGAGCCTCCACGGGCTGGCTTGGTGGCACAGCGGTTAAGTGTGCACATTCCACTTCAGCAGCCTGGGGTTCACCGGTTCCGATCCCGGGTGTGGACATGGCACCGCTTGGCAAAAGTCGTGCTGTGGTAGGCGTCCCACATACAAAGTAGAGGAAGATGGGCACGATGGGTCAGTCTTCCTCAGCAAAAGGAGGAGGATTGGCAGCAGTTAGCTCAGGGCTAATCTTCCTCAGGAAAAAAAAAAGAACAAACTCTCCAGTATGTTCTGCTTCTTCCCTTACATTATGGTGCAAGGCAATGTGCTGGATACTGGTGATAAAAATTGAAAAGATGAATGTTATCTCGTCTCGGTTATCCAGCAAGAGAGACATAAACAACTACCTACAATAAATGTGACAAATGCAATAATAAAATAATATGAGAACATAGAAGGAATAATTAGTTATTCTTCCATTAGAAGTTAGGCGTTGCAAAGGCAAGAGTTTTTATTTGTTTGGCTCAGACCAAGTACAAAGAAGAGTGCCTGATGCATAACAGCTGCTCGGAAAATATCTACGGAATAAACAAATGGCTGAACAAATGAGAAAGGTGACAGGCATGTGAATGGCAGAGTTTGGAAAGGACTCCTGAAAGAATTGAGAAAAGAGATGAAATTTTAGTTAGATCTTGAAGGATGCCTGGAATTTTACCAGGAAAGGTGATAGGAAAGAGAGTAGAGAGAACATGGGGGTAAGTAGAATAGTCTGCCATATCCCATTATATGCCGCTGTGTGGCTGGCAACTTAGGCTGCGGGAGCAGTAAGAATGGTCTGGGATTCATTAGTTAGCTAGGCCCTGTTTTGAAAAATCTTCACATCCCTTACAAAATTACATCAAGAGATTAGTCTAATCTTGAGGAATATTGAGGGTTTAGATGGGATTAATTCCCAGTCTGAAGTAATCCTCTAACACATCCAGGATCCCAGACATCTCTCAAATCCAAGAATAGTAGACTCATAATTGGTTCTTTGAAGCCACTGGACACATTTCCTTGAAGTTTTAGGTCCTTGGACTTATTTTATGATCAACATAGTCTCTAGATTGGGAATAAATGGCAAGCTTACCCTGCTTTTCAAGTACTATTGAGATATAAAGTGTCACAATACTTGTACTTTGTTTTGTATTTGAGAAGGTCACAAAGACTATTAGTCTTAATGACTAGAAATGCTTAGTTTGCATTAATTGGCTGCGATTTGTAGAAGGACCGTGGAATTCTCCTTTCTGTCCTCGTACGTTAATTTGTTGATCTACTTATTCATATTTGCTGTGCAATATCTGAAAATATGCCATAGTAGTATAAATTCTTTAAAGGTTTTGATTCCTATTAAATAAAAATAATAATGACATAACATAGGAAATTGAGCCACTCAGGCCATTAAAGACACCTTGATCTTTTAATAGATCAGAGAAAAACCTGTTCTCCATTTCGTTCTTGAATACATATGATATGCCATATTTAAATGCTTTTGAAGAAAACTGTACCAAGCACCCATGAAATAGGAAAAAGAAAGGGGGGGAAATGTGAATTTTGTCTACAGAGAATTTGAAGGAAAATGGTAGACTCAGTGTAAGTCCAAATAAATACACAACTGTATTTGTGTAATTACAAATGAAAGAAATATATATTAGATGGACTATGAATGTACCTACCAAGATAGCGTTGACTTTCAGGTATTTCTGTGCCACTCATAGAATTGTTTTAGCAGGAAGAGTGTCCTCTAGGAGAGGTATGGCAGTTGTGGCACTGGAAATAGTGAGGGTGTGGTCTACTTCTGCCGCTGTGTGGGAGGTGGTTAAGGACAAAAAAGGGCATACTAGTCCAGAAGCAGCAATACTCCCAAATAAAACTCAAGCATAAAATTGGTCAATTAATGCCAAATTCTGAGAGAAGATTAATAAAACTTTAATAAGATGTTTATTGTAAATTTTTGTTTCAAGCTTCACCGTTGAAAGAGTATGCTCAATTTATTTTATTTTTTAAAATTTCTGGTGAGCCATCTTTGCTGTGAATTATCTCTTTCTGACAATAGCCATATTCTTTCCTCTACTTGAATTAAAAGCACTGATGAGCTAGACACTATTGAAATGTCGTTTTTTACAGGCCAAGATTTAGTAAAAATTAATGGTGCTTAACCCCTAATACTGAAACACTCTGAAGTATCATTGCTAAGATGTCCTTCAAGCAAGAGTTGGAAGGCAGTATACACATGATGTCATATTGTACAGATAATCACTAACATTAAATTTTATATCACTCCCTGAATGACTGTTACAGTCAGCAGGTGACTTGGTTCAATTCTTAAACAGATCTAGACTGTAGAACCAACTGCCTTATGACTGCGATAGCTGTTTAGGGTGGTTACTCATTCATTGATATTTGGTATGAGTCCCACTACTGTTAGGCAACAGGTGTTGGTTCCATAATCTCTGCACAAGAGTCAACATTTCTATTTTGTTTTATCACAGCCAGTGGGATCCATGGTTTGGTAAAATTTTATAATACTCATGACATTAATTGGAAGGCATCAGAGTATTTCTGAACATATTTTTCCAATAAGAATAGCTAACATTTCTTGAGTACATACTGTATGCCATGGTGTTAGGCATTTTACAAGCAGCGTCTGATTTAATCCTTACAGTAACTTATAAATGTTATTGTTATCTCTGTTTTATAAAAGAGAAACTGAGGCACAGTCACACAACTTTTAACTAGTTGAGCAGGATTTCAAAGTCATGTTTGACCCCAGAGAATTTATTCTTTTAACCACTGTGCTGACATGAGGTAGTGAATGAACATCACTGTGGTTGTTCTTATGACATCAGAACTGCATATGATAGGAAAACTTTTGTTGGACACTTGATCTTAGTAGTAGAATTAATACAGGTTGAACAGATAGGGGAAGAAATGAAAATTCCCAGCTGCAATTTGAATGCACTGGGTCTGATAATTACAAACCAGCCAACCTTTTTAAAAAAATGCTATTGAGTTCATAATAGTTTACATTGTTGTGAAATTTCAGTTGTACATATTTCTTGTTTGTCACCACACAAGTGCTCCCCTTCACCTCCATGTCCACCCCCCACCCCCTTCCCCTGGTAACCACTGAACTATTTCCTTTGTCCATGTGCTTGTTCATATTCCACATATGAGTGAAATCATCTGGGGTTTGTCTTTCTCAGTCTGGCTTATTTCGCTTAGCATAATACCCTCTAGATCCATCCATGTTGTTGAAAATGGGATGATTTTGTCTTTTTTTTAATGGCTGAGTAGTATTCTATTGTATATATATACCACATCTTCTTTATCTAATCATCAGTCGATGGGCACTTGGATTGTTTCCATGTCTTGTCTATTGTGAATAGTGCTGCAATGAACATAGGGGTGCATATGTTACTTTGGATTGTTGATTTCAAGTTGAAAAAACAGCTAACCTTGATAAGCCAGCTGTGGTGGTCCACTGGTTAAGATTCTGTGCTTTCACTGCTCAGGCAGGTTTGCGCCTGCTCAGGGAACGACATCACCCGTCTATTGGTTGTCATCCTGTGGCAGCTGCATGCTGCTGTGATGCTGAAAATTATGTCACCAGGATTTCAAATACCAGCAGGGTCACCCATGGTGGACAGGTTTCAGTGGGGCTTCCAGACTAAGACAGACTAGGAAGAAGGACCTGGCCACCCACTTCCAAAAAAATTGGCCATGAAAACCCTGTGAATAGTGGCGGAGCATTGTCTGATAGAGCACCAGGAGGTGAGAGGATGGTGGAAAAAGACCGGGCAGAGTTCCGCTTTGCTGTCCACATGGTCTCTAGGAGTCAGAATTGACTAACGACACTAGCAACAACACTTGACAAATTTGCCAACACATCTTGGGAACACATTTTCTAGTCACATCAATGTAAAATGTGAAAATTCTATCACATTCTATCACATTCACAGCAATTGTTTCAAACAGTGGAACTCCAGAAAAACTCACCAAGAGTATATAATAACTGAGGAAATTAGTTTTCCACAGCCCAGGCAAGAGTATAACATATATGAATCAGAATTTTGCCTTTAAATTCACTGTATTAGTATGAAGAAGTTCGATGGACTTAAAAAAAGAGAGAACACACTTCAAAAAGGAATATATCTGAAAAAGATTATCTGGTAATGGGCAATTTCAGATGAAATAGTCTTGACATAAAGATCAATAGTAAAAAAAATTAGGAAGCTGGATATAAAATTAAAAGCATTATAAACATGAAATAAATATTTTCTAACACCAGACACATAAGGATAAATCCGTATCCAATCTCATTTATTATAAAACCTTACAGTGTGACACCAATAAAACCTCTCTATATCAAAAGGGACAAACTCTAGTACTTTCCCCATATGCCATGTGTTACAGGCAGTTTCATGCACCTGTTGTGGGTGTGTTTTCAGCACTGGAAAAAGTTCATGTACTAAAAAGCCATTACAGATACAAATTATCTAGAATTTAAAGCCTTTTGCACACATAGCTCTGGTATAAATCAGGATTACTTAAGCAAAACAAAAATGCTAAACAAAAGGAAAAATAGGGCATGACTTTTGAAAGAATTGGAGGAGTAGTTCTGTTAGCGTCATATAGAAATTCATGACTCTATGTATGCAAATATTGGACATGAACAGAGGATGAAAGATTTTGGTAATTCTCAATAGTTCCGTTTATCTTCATGGGAAACACCAATGTGTAGATTTAGACTAAAATTTATAACAACAAAACCTGTGCTATACATGTAGAAAAGTAACATCTTTTTATAGGAAGATAAGTAATATCGTATAGCAATACTTTATTAAACTAAACACACTATTACATACATTAAAAATGGGGACGTATGGAGAAATAGTAAAATGATAAGAAAATGTCTAAGAACTGCCAGCAATGAACAGTACTACTCCACAATAAATTCTCCTACCATTTCTGACATGATCTGGGTGAGGAACTCAACCGCTCAGACGTTCATTTGAGTCATAGGAAGGCAAAATAGAATTGTTTACTTCTCTCTTAGGGACGCTAAAGAGTATTTCTTACCATTTTTCTAAAATGTTATGACAAATCTTGCCATTTTGAACAGAATTTGAATATTGATTAATTTTATAAATATAAATAGTAAAAATTTACTATTCTTCCTCTAGGTTCACATTTAAAGAATCTTATGGAAGTCGGAAAAGGAAAGAACCAATACAGCCTTTTCAGTTGTGGAAGAATTATTTGAAATGTTAGCCCCGAAAGAATAAAACTATTGTCATTTTTTTTTCCCCAATCTCTTGCTCTTTGGGGACTGTTTCTCTTTTAATTTATTGCTCTGTGTTCTAAAAAGTGGAGAGAGATTACAAACTGTGTTTAAAAAGTGTATTAAATATAACTTATGGTAAATTAGTAATACCTCTTGAAAAATCCTGCTACGAGCTCTCCCGGGTGCTTCCTTTGGGGGAAGATAACTCGATTGTGTTGATTTAAAGGTTCTGTCTGGTTCTTTTAAGCATTCCTTTGATGTTGTATTGCTCTGCTTGTAATAGACTGTTATTGCCCTAGATTCAGTTTGCAGAGTGAAGGTAAATCTTTCGTGATGTGATTGTGCCCCCGCAAACTCAATATTGTTCACAGGGCCTTTATAACTCCAGCTACACTGCGGCAGAACAGCACACATTTTCATTTTTACCTTTTTAGATTTTTACTCTTTGTTCTGAGGCTAAAAGTATGTATGCTTACACACACTCTGTAGGGCTCCGTCTGTGAAGCGGTAACTCGGAAACAAAGAGAACGTTGTCAGGTAGGGTGTTTTTTTTCCCTGAAATTGTGGATTTTGTTGTTGATCTTTTTCATTATGTTCCAGTAGGTACTCTACTATGTTACTGAAAAAGCACCACTGCTGGGAAAAGCTCAATTCAAATATCTCTCCAAGTTTCTAGTTGGGAATGTTTTCTGAGAGTTCAGAAGGACGCTGTAAAGAGATCCTCCTCAGGAGCCCCAGCTTACCTGCAAACTCAGGCACCTGTGATTTCCCCTGGTTGCGGACCACACCCCTAAGACTTACGTGATCAGGATTAACATAGATAATTCAATATTAACATTGGCCTGTTCGGTTGAAAGCAGGAATTTTCTTTATGTAATGGCTTATATTATTTGCTTCCTTCGTTAAATTTCATGCAAAAAAATAGGTCTAATATTTTTCACTGGTGCAGTATTCAACTCAGTTTAAAACTGCTTGTAAAGCAAGATAGCACTAAGGCTACATTTTAGGCATTCATTTTACTTCTTGACACGTGCCCTGGTGTCATTATCATTTTTCCTGCTATGTTAAAGTGTATAATCACACAGTTTTTGAGAAATAATTTGTTGATAAGCAATTTTGAGAAAGTAAAGAATACTCACAAATATAAAAATAAATAAAATCAGCAGTCTTCAATCCTCAGAGATCACACAGGTAAATGCCTCTAGTATTTGCATTTCTGATTATCTTCTTTCTCTTTTCCCCTTCTTGTTGCTTCCTTTCACTCTAGGCCTCTTGACATTCAGATGTCAATTCTTCTGCCTAATTCTTGTGTCCCTGCCCCTTTCATTATCCTCACTATCACAACTTCATTCGGCTCAGGGCAGAATAGGGTCTTAAAAGCTCTATAATGGTTTATGAAGAGAATCAAAGACACACAACTTATAGGAAGAAAATTTCTGAGGAAATGCTTAACATGCATAATTTTAAAAATGAATGTACGTTATTCAATGAGAACGGAGTTCATAACTGAAACCAGAATTCCTTCTGTGGAACATTTGGAAGCTCTGCTAACACTGGGCCAAACATCCTCACCAGGGAGGCCTCCTTAGGTGGCTTGTGCGTTCTTCTGTTGACCACAGGGCCCATATGGGCGGCTTCATTCCCATTACTGCTGGCCCCTGCAGGCATCTGAGTTTGTGGTATCTGTTTCTAGTCTAATTCTAGCAAGTTCTTCAACCTCCTCCCTCTGCTCACTCTGGCTTCTTGTCCTGGCATGCCCCTCACTCCATTTCCATCTCTCAGAATCCTTACACCTCAAAAAGCATTTCCTCCCCACAGCTTTCTTTAGTCACTCGTCATCACCTCGTAGGAATCTCTCCTGCTCTAATTCTTCCTCTCACCCTTGTTGCACACAATCTGCCTTGAGTTATATCGATTGTATTTTCATCTTGCTTCCCAGTGATTGTGAACACTTGGAAGGCAGGGGCCATCTTTGCATCCCACATGGTGTCTTTCAGCACAATGCCTTGCACCTGTTGTGTTCACAACAGATACATAGTAAGGTAGATATAGATATACAGTAATTTAATGTATGGTTTTGATCAGTTAAATCATTGAAATTAATATTTAGGAAGTATTTAGAAAATTTAAATTTCCTATCCAATGGTCAGGAAATAAAAGTGGGAGGATCAAAGAGCAAAATCCCCTAAGCAGATAACCGAGAGTGAATTATGTTATAGCTGCATTCACCTCAGTAATTGCAAGGTGACCTGTCAAATCACAGCTTAAACCTCTTAGGCCAATACCACCGGGAGAGACTTTGCCTTAATCCTTCCTCCTCCCAACACATTATCTGTGGGCAATTTAGCGTCATTTCCCTCTTCAACGTCCTGTGTATGAGGTGGCAGGACACTTGGGAACTACCTTCTCAGAATGCCTGGCAGCCCAGTTCCGTGTTAGATTCCCCAGTGAGACGCATTCCCACCAGATCTGCCAGGTGGAAAAGAAGGGGGAGCCACGTTTTCCTTCCTCTGGCAGCAGCAAGCAGATGGGTGGGCTTCTGCAGATGGGAGATTTTGGAGCAGCCTCTGAGCCATTTTTCTAAGAATTACCTGTTTCCTGCTTGAAATATCTAGAGCAGTTTCTGCTTTCCTAGTTATTTTCCTGTTGGAATTCTTACAGATACTCTGAGAAGGAAATAGGCAGCAGGGTAGCACTTAGTAAATTTATTTCTGACCTTGACTTGGCCAAATATTTAAAACCAGAGTTTTGCCAAACAGAAAATGGTATGAATGAGTATCTCCAGAATGGAAGGAGTACATCTTCGCCATAAAAGGAAAAAAATTGGCATTTTTTTTTCCTAGAAGAAAGGTGAAGATATCACAGGTTTTCATTAAATCCCTTATAAGAAGAGTATGTTTTCTTTTTATATGAGATTATTTGCAAGATAAACAATGTTTTCAAAAAATAACCTAGGCTATGTTTAACGGACAAAAATATTCATGATAAAAATATTTGAAGGGTACAATTAAAACCATAACTATTTTCTGTCCTCAACCTAAAGTTACCACAGTATTCTGGACATCATACACATTTAGTAAATATTTGTTGGTTTAAATATGAAGAAAAAAGTGCTTTGCTTCTTTTCAGTGAAGTCTGGTGTATGTGAGATAATTTAAAAGATATTCCTTATTTGGCTTTGCGGAGCATAATCCATGCACTGAGCACTAGGACAGATCTGGAATTGGACTTTGTTCCTGCTCAGTAGGTAAGGAAAATGGCATATTATGATTTCCTTTAGGTTAGCTAGAATTTCAGTAAAATTACTAGTGCCAACTTGTTTTCATTAGGCTGAAACACAGTAAGTAAAATTTACCAGGGCTGAATCAGCCACGTAGCGTGGAGGGCTAGTCCGTTGAGTTCGGCTATTGTGAGTTAGAAGATTAGTAATACTCCCAGGAGCCCGTTACTCAAAATCGCCCCCAGTCTACAAGACAGAGCTGTCTTGATTGGAATTCAAAGTAATTCTTCTTTGAAAAGATGGTTAGTTACAGCCACTTGCATGCTTTTTCTGCGCTGTGTTTCTGACTGTGCTGGGTCCTTGTTGCCTGCTAGAGTTCCTGCGTCAGACACTTCGACTTTCTCTTCCTGAGGTGAATGGATGCAGGCTGACTTTGTGCAGGGTAAAGATCTGTGAGATGCTGCTTTTTCCTCGTTAACATGATCTGCCAGCTATTTCACCTTACTTTTTACATGACAATCTTTTTAAGGTAAACCAAAAAAGTTGAGAAAACAGTCTCTTACATAGGATAGTACAGATGAGAATTGTTAAAAAAAACAAACACATAATAAACGTATTTAGATGTATGGTGAGTCATTGGTAATTTGAAGTACTTTATGTATATTTGTGACAATTAGCTTCAAATTGGCACTGGACATAAAGTCTCTTTCTTTCCTCTTCATCCCTATGGCAACGTAATAGAAAATGAGCAAATAGAAGTAAAAGCAGCAGGACAATATCTTGATTTCCCTCCGTCCAACTAATAAGGAATCTGGAGCATGCGATTGACAAAAAAAAAACGTGTAAAACTTAAATTATTGCAACTAGATTTTTCCTTCAATTTTCGGAGAACTATGAAGTATTATTTCATAAGAGGACTTTATATTGAGAGAAATATGCAGGCCATCTCCAGTGATCTATCCTGGTTCTTTGTCCTGTAGCTTTGCACCTGTGCCACTGTGGTCGTTTAAAAATCCAGAGATCAGCAGTCCTGAAGTTCTGATTCTACGCTGATAAAAATAAAACCCTCTTCTTACCAAAAGATGAATATTTGCTAATGTATATTCTAATATATAAAAATTATATATACTATATAGACATGTCTATACTATACAAATATTTTGCCAGAGAAAAAGTAGACACTTTATTTCTGACAATCAAATGTATTTCAAAAAATATAAAATAGTATTTATTAGTGGAGTGGCAACTCCCAAACAATATAGAAGTGTGTAAAGCACAATCCCTTCTCCTAGTCCCTTGCTAGGACTATAAATAATGTCAATAATCTGAAATATATTCTCCCATATATTTATAAACATATATATAATATATGTAGATTTTTAAAAATATTGAATGGGATACTAATCATATTATTCCATAACTTGTGTTTTTTTGGCTCAACAATAAATTGCTGGCATCCTTCTATGTAAATATATAGAGACTATAAAATAATTTTATAAATGAAATAATGAAGAAATTAAAACAATTACAATGATATTTTGTATTTCATAACCTCGATGAGCTTTAGATTATTGGCAATTTATTGGTAAACTGAGTACTTTATTAATAAATTATTGAAGAAGTCTTCCTGAAAGTGTATTCATGATAATGGAAGTGGGTTTAAAGCTTTTCTTATTTTTGCTTACTTTAAAAAATACGTCAATTCAGTACTTAAAAGTATTTATAGAGGTGTCCTGCACTTCAGCAAATGTATGCTTAATGTAATTTCTAATTGTGTTCTCTGATGATCTGTAAAAAATCATTCATAAGGTTGCCTAAGCTGCAAGTCTTAAATCAGAAGTCCATTCATCTTCATGCCTCAATGAAAGACAGGGATTGCACTGCTCCATGTAGGAGAAAAGGAGCTAAGATTTTAGGAATAACCTCACTAGGAGAGTTGCACAAGAATAGGAGCAACATTTTAAGAAATGTAGCACCACCTGGATGTTTGCTAATTACATGGCTTATGACTTTTTTTTTCTGACTTAGTGTTTCTGTGTGAGATAAGATAGAAGTGAGGGCAGACCACCCTTAAAATGATTATGGCAGGTGAATTACGTTGGATTATAACAGTTTCTATATTTTTGATATGCCTAACTGAAAATTTAATTTCTTAGGAGAGAGCATCAGTGAGGAATCACCAGTGTGACCCAGGATCACATTACCGAGTTCAATGGTCAATACTTACTCTTCATTTCGCTTGACCTTTTAGCATGATTTGAAAGAGGTGTTTTCTTTTTAATCCTTATTGACTTCTAATTTTTTTTATTTCTTCCTAGCTTTATTGAGATATAATTGACATATAATATTGTGTAAGTTTAAGATGAGCAAGGTGTTGATTTGATACATTTGTATATTGCTAAATGGTTACCACCATCACGTTAGCTAACACCTGCATCACGTCGCCTAATTCCCATTTCTTTTTGTCGTGAGTGGGCTTACAATCTACTCTCTTAGCAACTTTCAAGCACTTTCGAGTATATAATACAGTATTATTAATTATAATCACTATGCTGTACATTAGATCCCCAGAATTTCATCTTATAACTGGAAGTTTGTGCTCTTTGACCAACATCCCCCATTTTCCCTGGCCCCAGCCCCTAGTAACCACCAGGCCAGTGTCTCAAAACAGATGTTTTCCATTAAGAGATTTGCAAATACGTAAAACAACACTACTCTTCTCACTAATTTTTTTGTTTTTTTAGAAAATATAACTCATTTTCATAAGTAATTTGTTAACATATAAAGGGTTTATCATTATTTTTAAATGAATGAATAAATATTTTAAATATTTCTCAGTTTTAATTTCTAATATTGTAACTATAGACACATATAACTCACATAAACAAAAGCTCTATGGGATCATCAATACTTTTTAAGAGTGTAAATAGGTCCTGAGACCAAAAACATTGAGAAATGCTGGACCAAACTAAGGAAGAAAATAGATTAAAATAAGATCGTAGGATGAAACAGTAATTTTAGCATTAAACCTGGGGAAAATCCAAGAATAATAAAGATCAGAACACTTTCATTTCAAAGACAAAATTTCTAACATGCCAATCAAAGTTAAAGATTTTGATTTAGTGTATAAATTAAACTGTTAAAAAACTAACTTCAAACAGAAAACGTAAATTAAATATGGAAAATCAATTAAAATAGTATCCTCTCCTTTAAACAGTGCCCCACTCTACCTATGTTTAAAAAAACCTCCTGAGGCAGTAATAGAAAATCTACATTTAAGTTTTTAGACCTAATGATAATTAAATCCTGAAAAAAATAAACACAAAAAAGAAATCAAATGAATGGATCAAATGAATACATTCTTTAAAAAGGTCTTACAATGAAAATAAATCCAAAATATAAGTAAAAGTCAAGTTAACTACGTTTATCAGTGAAAATAAATGACGAAGAGAAATCAGACAAATAATTTTGATAGGCAGAACAAAATACCAGAATTTAGAGAAGCTGAACTGATGCACTGCAAATTAATGGCGTATGTAGTAAACTCTATTGTGTACAAGATCCTGTGCTCTGAACTTCAGAGAAGCATCAGATGAACTGTAAAGAGCATTGTGATCAAGACAATCACAGTTTAAAATAAAAAAAAAATATCCAAAGTGATTTAGATGATAAAACTAAGCATAATTTTTTTAATGATAAAATTTGTCATAGGATATAAAATAATGAAGAAAGTAATTCTTCAGAGGTTTTTAGTTACATTCATAACTATTTGTTTGAAATGTGGACAAACATAAGCCTTGGCAGCAACATCCATTTTTATATCTATCCAATCAACTCAACTTGATTCAAATCAATTCATTCACTTGTTTGTTTAGTCAACTAATTATTTAGTTATACAAGAAATATCTATTGAATTTCTACTCTGTGCCAGGTACCTTGTAAGTACCGAGGATAAAGGGCTGAGCAAAACAGACCTAACATGGACTCAGAGTCTAATGGTAGAGAGAGGATAATCTTCACAGAACACGGGTACACATACACTTTCATGACTGTCACTGAGCTCGGAACTAGCAGTAGAGATGCTGTGAAGTATGGACTAGGAGGAGCTGATCTAATTTGCATTCTGAGAAGGCTTCCAAGAAAATGTGCTAATTGAGCAGATCTTTGAAGGGTGTGCAGAAGAGGGGTAAAGGAGGAGGTCACAGATGATGAAGAAGATGAGGAACTGAGAGGCTCAGGTACTGAATTGACCTGCGATGTTGGAAAGAATTAGAGTGGGGAAGACCATAACCAGATATTGAAGTTTAGGGAATGAGGAGGCGCTCAGAATACAGACTAGCCAAATGGCATGAGCCTGAAAGCTGCTGGGCTTTGCTTTGACAAGTTTATGATTTTATTTTGTTTGCAAAAAGAAAGTAAAGGAGGAATGGTCGAAAAGTTTTATCAGGGGAATAAGGGATACCAGTCCTGATTCTGTGGTGTGAGGGGTCTGAAAGATTAAGAGCCACAACTAGAGTTGTGGTGGCCATGAGAATGTGCCTTGCAGACTCTGACTACAGGCAGATTGATTACCCAAGGGACCTAGCTGCTGCTGCCCACAGGCTGCCCGCAGCCCTCACCACTGCAGCAGGAATACCAAGACAAGGCAGCTCGAGGCAGACATGCCTCTACTGTGATGGCTGATTTTGGCTCCAGGACTCCCAGGGGGCCTTGCTGACCTGTCCTTAGGCTGCACGACAGTCTTGTGTGCTTCCCTTTCTCTGTCCTTCGCTCCATGTCAGACTTGCGTCACAGGCTCAGGCTCATGGCTCTCCTGGCCTCTTCTGGCTCCTTCCCCATGGGATCTCACACAAGCATGGCCTCTGAGAAAATCCTTGGATCATTAACCTCGTTTTAGGTCTGCCTCTCAGAAAGAAGACAGACTGACACCAGAATCGACTCCATGGGAAGTGCTCAGTTCAAGTAAGGAAGCGCAGACACTGCACAGAGCTTACAGCCAAACAGGGTTTGCTGAACCATTCTCGATGGTGGAGAGGGAAGGGTTGAGAGGAACACATTTTCTGAAAATGCACCTTTTGAATCATTTTTAAAAATGTCATTTGTTTACGTATTAACAATTATTAAGACTATAAAGAAGTTATAAGAAAAGATTTCATGAAACATGCACAGAAGGTATAAAAAGTGTATGGCTGCTTTTTATCTTCCTTTAGGTATTCCTGTTGTTTAGGGTTTTGCTATCAAATCTTAAATCCATTAATGTGTGGGCTCAGGACTGGACCGGGATGAGGCAAACCTGGAGGGCGAAGCTTATGGGGCTGGTCTTACACCTGACCCTGATCCTAACCCTGACTTGAGGGGCCTGGGAGTCAGTGCGTCCTCCTCCGCCTTGCCCCAGGCCCGGCCCTGTGTAGGCTATCCGAGGACTCAGAGAGGTGTACAAACTTCATTTGTAAGAACTTTCAGTCTGAAGAATTAAGCCATCCTGAAGCTTTCACTCCTCTGTTCAGGCCTCAGTAGACAAACCCTCAGGTCCCTCACTGTCGGGGAGAGCTGAGGACAATCACACTCACACCTTACTTTGTCTTCTCTTTGAGCAACGATAATGTCATATAAATAAATTTTAATAAACATGTAAAAAAGGCTCAAGGGTATTTTTGCCAAGAAGTGTAGGAAAATTGGGGATAATTCTTTATATAGGAGCCTCTGTGCTTTTTTTCCCCTAATAATTAGTAAAGTCATTTTCTTCTCTCACACCACCTGCTTCCCTGAGTTGTTAACCTCTGCCGGTGGTTTCAATTCTCCAATACAAGAAGTCTGGAGATGATTGTTCAAAGATTTTAAGGATTGCTTTATTGGGTAACACAAATATAAGCAGTGTGTACTGATTTGGAATCATTTGGAAAATTTCAGTGTCCGTATTTGCTAGAAAGACAGCAGAGAGGGCGTGTTGAGGAGGAAAGAGAAGTTAACAAAAGTAATGAGATCAGAGTGAGAACAATGAGGGAAATCCACCCAGGAATGAGTATTTTTTTACAGGATTAAGAATTTCTAATTCACCTTCAGATTGGTAGGGACTGGCATCTCCTCGTCTGCAGCACTGGGAACTGGCAACAGCAGTTGTGATAAATCAGAATCAGAAGAGCTCAGCTCCATTCGTTGGTCCAGCACTTCAGCATCATAGGGCTTCTAAGTACCTTCCTAGATGTGTACATTCCGCAGATCAGTAAACAATTTGAAATTAAAAAAGAAAGAGATAAGTAAGGACATTAAAAAAATCAGCTACTATTTATTACAATAAGCATGTAACTGGCAAAAGTAAGAAGGGCAAAATCTCAGACGGAAGTAGGATCTTCCCAGGAAAGGAAGGTTAGCACTTCACAGACACTTCTCTGTCTGTCTCTCTCTCTCACACATGCACATATACACACTCTTTACTTTGTCCTTAATATTATTTTCTCTTTTCAATATAGACTGGTTAAATCTTTGCCGCAGACTGGCCTTAGTCCACAGATAAACATTTGCGAACTGCAGGTTTTCCAACCTACCTTGTAAAAAGCGATGAATTAAGGTATTCTAGAAAGATGTAAGTCTATTTCACTCATTAAAATGTTTAAAATGGGTATTTTTAAAAAATGTAATACTATTCTGACCGCAGAGATTTTTTTTAAAAAACACATGCCAAATACCACCTGCTTTAATACAATTCATTTTACTTTTGTAATCTCTTATAGTAGAAGACTAAAACTTTCCAAACTTTTAGTGCTTATATTATATTGACTTATATTCCTATGTTCTTTGGATAATTATTTTGTTGATAACATTCACAAGTCTTTATTTTGAGAGGACGGAACATGGAACACTTGGCCATCTTGTCTTAAGAAGATCAATGCCCCGTCTAGTGGAACATTAGACACGGGAGGTTTCCATGACCATTTTTGCTCAGTTCAGGTGTCAATAACATGCCCCATTAGGTGATCTGTAAGAATAAAGCACAGAAGAGCATCAACAGCCCTCATTCAAGCCGAGTCGTTTACATTCTCTTCTACAACACAACTGCTACTCCAGATGAGATTCTGCTGCCTCGTGAGGTGCCCTAATTTCCATGGACTTTCAGTGACCTACCTGTAAGCACACGGCAAGCACCCACCTGCCTGAGAGGTTGAGCCCTCTGTTTGTGCGTCATTACTTACTGCAGGGAAGTATAATAAAGCAAGACAGCGCAGATAAAAATTGCAGACATTAAAGAGGAAATAGGACTGGCAAACAATCAGATTAAGTAATAGGAGGAGAGTGATAGAGAAAGGATAAGATAGCATCATAGGTCAAAGAAATTGATTTATATCCAGGAAACTCTTTGTGAGCCCTGACAATCTCTTTCACGGAGTGAAAACACAGCAAGGTAAAATTCTTTCATTTATAGGTCTTGCAAAATATGAACTGGGTTTGTTGGAGAAAACTTGAGGCCAAGGGAGGTTGAGCCTCTGAATGCACAGTTGGCCAACGGGCTTATGATAGATCCAAGGTCCACAGAGGGGCAATGAGGACAGGCAGCTTCAGGAGCTTCTGGCAAGCCCACAAGGACACCACTTCTACTCTGGACGGTCTCTTCAAGTCTTGGTTGAGAAATATTAAGGTGATAGGTACATCTTTTCAGGGCACTTTTTGGAAGGAATTTATTGTTTCCTTGGAATAAAATTGGTTCTACTATATAATAATGGGGATATAAATGGAAACTATACCATGGGAAGGTGGGAAAACCAGATGTGGAGTCAGGAAACCTGATTTCTGATCTCAACTTTGCTAAATCCAGCGATGTGTTGCTATGGGAAAACTACACTATCTCTAGATTTTTGTGCCCACTTGTAAAATAAAAGTTCTAGGTTTGATCTTTAAAGTCCCTTTAAGCTCTAAAATGTTATAATGCACGACGTATTTTCTATCTCCTGAGAAAGTATTTCAAATAAACATTAATTTCATTGTTGTCTTCTACCCTGTTAGGGAAGATTTTCAGACTAAAATCAATGTACAACATTGCCCAGTGTTAACACATTCTAAGGAGTAGATGAAAACGATTTTGAAGAAAATACATCAGACTACAGATATAACAAAATAAAGACACCGCTTCATGTAGATATACCAAGATAAAAGGAGAATTAGTATGGTTAATTAGAATAAAACAGATTACACCTGTCATTGTTATAGATAAAGTCATCTATAAAGAAAATCTCACACATCTTTTTTTTTTTTTTTTACCTTTCCTTTCTAAAATATTTTTCCTAAAGGTGAATTGCATTAAACCCATGCTCCATCACAGTTAAGAGATCATTCCTGGGGCTGCAGACAGGAATAGAGTCTGAGTCACAGGAAATGGACTCACGCACTGAGGACTGTGATTCAGGCTCCCTCAGCTTTCTTGCCCCCTCTTTGGATAGGAAGTGATTTCTGTTTCAGTATCTTTTTTGGTCACGCGTTCACAAACCCCACCATCACTTTTCTTCCTGTCTTTGCTCTGATCTGCGCCCTGGGCCAGTCAAAGGGGAGGCTCTGATCCTCGAAGACGGCAGCACTAAGGTCATCTGTCCTCTGGCTTCTGCAGGGGTTTGGCCACTGCAGGCAAATCAGGAAACAAGCGGACAGGAGTAGAAAGAGGTCAGGGCATCTCCCCTTTGTCCCCTTGGGCTTTGGCTCTGTGGCTGTGTCCCTTTCACACGCTTGAGCTCTCACTTGGTCTGGAAACACTACTTCTTCCACTTGCCCAGTAACCTTATGGTGCTGATGGGTTCCCACTGTTGCTAGTCCCTGACTGGGTCACCATCTCTCACTAGTTCTTTAATCCCACCCATGACTCTGAAAATAGTACCTTCATTCAATTCTCTTCACAATCCCAATGAGGGTGTCTCCTGCTGACTGGTACACTCTTTCAAGAGTTTTTACAGTTTTCCTGTTAACAGATTTAGCAAAAGCACATTTGTCTGCCAAAAGGTACGCTTTGATTTTAAAATGAAGTTTAATTTTTAATAGTTTCTGTGCATTTTTAAAAGTAAAAATATTACATAAAAGAAAACAGGTTTCTTTGAGTGGTAAAAAATCTTTTTATTTACTTTTGTCATTCACTGAGGCAACATGCTTACGGCCAATACTAAAAGAACTGGTGATGGAACAGTCTCCATTATGCCTTTTTCTTTCTCTTGGAGCTTCCTTCTCACCCTACTGAAAAACAAGTCAATCCCTCCTACACCACCACCCCCCAAGAAAAAGGAAAAAGAAACCTATCCAAATCTTTTTGGATATGTTAATTCTTATCAGTGCCACTTTATACCTGAGAAAGCAACAATTTCTATTTTGTGATTTTTTTTTCAGACTCCTTAACATTTATGTGGCAATCGCTAGTATAAGATTGACTTTCCAGTGTTACCACACAACACATCATAAGGCATCCACAAAAGACTGAAGATACTAGAATAAGCCAACTGATAACCGAGCTTTGATATACTGAGCTGCCATCATCTCTCTTTTCACTTAACGAATTCTTTGAAAGGAAGTTGGAAATAAAAGGCAAGGAGCAAAATGCCCAGTTGCCCAACAGAGATTTCTTTAGACTAAAGATCACCTAACACATTTGTTTCTCCTTCCTTTTTTCTTGTTAACTATGTCTGATCCTGCTGTACAGGTGCTAGTTGATACGTTTTACCTGTGCAGCTCCTCCTTTTTCTTCCACCGTTAACTCTTCCTGGATTCAGAATATTTTTGAAAAGATTTTATGGAAGAACTGCACCCTTAGATTGAGTCTTAGAATCTCCAATCATACAACAAAACTGAAAAGCAATTTGTAAACTCTTTATAAATTTATAAACTCTTTATTAAAGTTATAGCCTTGTGGCATTTGGCATGGATTATTATAGGTAGCAAGAAAAATGTTTTACTTTTGATGGGGAAATTTTGGTCATATGTACATACTCCAAACTGTGAAACTTGCTACGGGGACAACAGCACGTCCCAAAAATCAAGGAAATCAATGTCCTGGTATACTGAGTTTTTTCCCTCCGCGTATCCCACTTTCTCTTTCTCTTTCTCCTTTTTTTAAGGGTTAAACTGGGTAGTTTTCAGAGTTTTACAAGAGAACTATTAGTGAAAAACAATCTGATACATTCAACTTACTAAGGCCCTACTCTTTCCCTCTAATCTTTCAGCAGGACCCAAGGGAGGCTAAAGTTTAGATCAGTCTATTCTCCACAAGAACTTTGATTCACTATTAAATTCCGTCTAATGAAGATGACTTTGCCATCCCACAGCCATCAGCAGGCTACGTGTGGGACAATGCAAAACCCACCTTGCATAGAGGAACATTGTTCTTCCTTCTTAGTTACCCTAGTTGAATAGAATCTCATGGAAATTCACATGCACAAGAGACTTGTAAAATCAGTAACAGTATTAATCTCTAGGGTACCTCTGTGAGTCAAGTTAAGGAAATAACTATTTTGCTAAAGTACACACTTGTTCATGTCTTACAGCTTGTCATGTTTATGATAAGAGCAAACAGCTGTGACAGAGAGAAAGACGGAGAGAGAGGGGAATTTTTCTCAATGATAAAAGTAATTTTATAACATAAAATATAATGTAACTATTTGCAGAGTGTGCATTAATCAGATTGAATCTAATTTTCCTGGACTTCTTGCCTCGCAGATAAGAAATTAAAAGGAGATTGCACAAGTTTGAGAATTCTGGAGCTCACATTAATGCTTGAAGAATTTCTGATAGGTCAATCAATCATACTGGGAAAAATCACAAATTATGAAATGTTTTGATGCTGAAATTAAGCTATTCTATTTAATAAAATCTTGCAGTTACAATGTTTATTTACTTCTATTTATTTACTATTTACTTCACATATGTTAAAGATTAGACAAAATTAGACAAATACAGCCTTATAAATAATAATTTTTTTGCGGTTGATAAGGGTACAAACTAGTGTCAGAGGCAAAGATTTGTGTTGTTAGGAGGCAGTTCAGCATAATGGCTATATGCATGGGCTCTGACATTCCACCATCTGCTACCTGTGTAACTTGGATGAATTGCTTACTCTCCCTGAGCCTCAGTTTACTCATTTGAAAAATGAGAATTACTCATCTATAAAACTACTGCTTAAATTGTATATTGATGTGAAGATTTATACATGTGAGTTGATTTATACATTGATGTGAGTTTATACATATAAAGCAGTTAGAAGAGTAACTGAAACATTAAGTAATAAATGGTTACTATTATTAATATTTTATTTATCAGACTCCATGCCTGCCATCTGATGGGGAAAAACAGCTTTAAAGTATGAAGTAGAAATATTTAACATATTAGAGATAAAATAATGGTTAAAAATATAGCATAATTTATATACATTATTTAACATACAGCAAAGTGTTAATTCTTAATAACTTTTTCCCTATTAAATTGGTTAGAAAAATGGGTGATTGCATTCTAGCTGTGATGGAGTAGTTTGTAGTAGACCAACCCTCACAATGAGAGTAACTATAAACTATGGAAAAGAAGATTTAAAGAGGCAATTACCATAGGCACTGGAGAGTAAATAAAAGCAGGCAAAATCTGGAGGGGATTTGATATTTGGAAGAAAGGAACACCCTTTATGAATTTGGTTTGTTATGGCTTTTTGCCTGAGGGCAGGCCCACTCAGTGATGTAAGGCACACCTAAAACTTGGATGGAAATCTGCAGTCTTAATGACTTGAAGACTTAGAAGACAGAGTTTGAGGCTTCCAGAGCAACTGGGAAGTGAGGGCATATACTGGGATGAATAGTGTCCTCTCAAAATTCATGTCCACCCAGAATCTGTGAATGTGATCTTATTTGGAAATAGAATATTCGCAGATGTCATTAAGATAAAGTAATATTGAATTAGGATGGGTCCTAATCCAATGACAGTATCTTTCTAAGAAGAGGGAAATGTTGACACAGCCAAACACAGAAGAAAAATGGCCATGCGAAGATAGAGGCAGAGAGAGGAATATGCAGCTATGAACCAAGCAATGCCAACTATTGCTGGCAACCACCAGAACCTAAGAGAGAGGCATAGAACAGGTCCTCCCTCAGAGCCTCCAGAAGAAGCCAACCTTGCCAATGCCTTATCTTGGTCTTCCAGCCTCCAGAACTATGAGAGACTAAATCTCTCATTTTAAGCTGCCAGTTTGTGATACTTTGTTATGGAAGCTCTAGGAAACTAATACAGAGAGAAAACACAGGGAAGGAGAAAATCAACAGAGGATACCCCAAATTCTGAGTATAGAGTCTGCCACTATCGCTGGCTGATGCCCGAATTGCACACATATGGAGTAGCTAAGGCTAAAATAATTGAACACACTTTTAGACGCTTTACTCCACCAGGATACAGAGTTTGGAGTTTGAGTTCAGCCAAATTAACTACCTGCCGAAACAGCAACAACGAAACCCACAATACTCTGGAGCAATATAGGAGAATCCAGAGTCTTTACAGTATATCACTCACAAGATACAATATATATTTATAATATATCACTCACAGAATATCACTTCAAATTACTAGACATGTGAGGAAACAGAAAAAGAAAACCTTTACTCAAGAGAAAAAGTAATTGATAAAGAGTGACTCTTATATGGCTCTGATGTTGGAATTATCAGATAAGGATTTTAAAGCAACTACTAAAACTATGTTCAAAGACTTAAAGGAAAATAGGACCACCATGGGCTAACAAATAGAAAATCTCAGTCAAGGAATAGGAACTATGAAAAAAGACATTAGGAAGTTGTAGGACTGAAATATGAAATGTCTGAAATAAATAAAAAAAAAAAAACCTGGAAGCTTAACAGAAAATTGGAGACGACAAAGAAATCATCAGTTGATCTGAAGATAGATCAGCAGAAACTGTTCAATCTGAAGAATAGAAAGAAGAAGGATTTCAAAAAAATGAACATAGCCTTAATATCTGTGGGGCAATAGCAGAAAATTTAACACATGCTAATTGGAGTGGAAAAATATATGACAAACAATGGCTCAAAAGATCTTAATTTATAGGTTTAAGGACTTCACTGTAGAAAAAACCACACCTACGCACATCATAACCAAACTGTTAAAAAATAAAGGTAAAGAGAAAATCTTACCAGAGAAAAAAGGCACATTACATTCAGGGAAACAAGAATACAAATGACTTATCATCAGAAACAGTGGTAGCCAGAAAACAGTAGAACATCATTGTTAAGACACTGGAAGAAAATTGTCAAGCCAGATTTCCATATAAAGTGAAAATATCAGATATTTAGAAAATCTCCCAAAATTTGGATGGTAAATAACATACTTCTAGATAACCATGGGTGAAAGAAGTGAGTGAATTTAGTGAATTTAGAAAATATTTTAAACTAATAATGAAAATATAAAATTATAAAAACTTGTGCATTGCAGCTAAAGCAGTTCTCAGAGGGAAATTTATAGCTTTAAAATGCTTGTATGAGAAAATAAGAAATGTCAATGGAAAATAGAAAAACAATTGAGAAATTTAGCAAAGCTAACAGTTAATTGTTCTAAAAGATCAACAAAATTGATAAGCTCCTAGCAGAAGAGATCAAGAATTAAAGAGAGGAAATATAAGTTATATGAATATCAGGAATGAAAAAGGAATAACACTACAGACCTTATAAACAGTAAAAGGATAATCAGAGAATATATGGACAACTTATACTAATGTATCTAACAACTTGGATGGAATGGGTACCTTCTTTGAAAGATACAACTACGTTTTCTTCTAGAAGCCTTATGGTTTCCACCTTTGTTCGCTATATCTTTCATTCTATTGTTTAGCCTCTTTGTTTTCAAATACAGTCCATCAATGTTGCATCTTTTTTTCATGACTCCCCACAAGCATCAAGGCCCAGGCCCTGGGAAGACTTGAACTCATCAACAATCTGAAAAAGAGAAAAACTGACCTTCTTCAAAAGAGGGCTATGTAGGGGACAGAAGGTCCTCACATATCTGTACAAAGGAAATCTCTGGATTAAATACACAATAAAATTAATTATAGCAAGGAGAATAAATTCGCTTTGATGCATTCCAAAAATCCCATTCTAGATTTTTTCTCATTGGAATAAGATGTCAGAAAAAGCAAGCTCTGATTGACCCAAGTTTTGTGTTTGTTTCTCTTGTGCCGTTTTTCATCTGAACCATCTTTTATCTTTCGCCTTCCTCTTAGAGATGTTCATCTGTCCTCCATCGTCCCTCATTCAAAGATTTCTTTGCAAAATGCAGATAATAGCCACTTTATGCACCTAGTTTACCCAGCTTTCCTATTCCAGAATCCAAATCTGTTCCTGCTTTTAAAAAAGCCCTGAATTCCTTATGTGAAATAAAGTATCATCCCAAGATACCAGATTCTGGAACTCTCACAAAAGCTTAGTAATCATAAGCAGACCTGATTTCCACCACTATTTTGGAAGCAAACCAAAAAGCTAATGTAAAAATAATAACTATTATTATTATGCACCTTTGTGGTAAGATTTCTGCTTACATAATTGCATACTTGGAGCATTCACAGTGAACATAGTATTTAGGTGGTAATTGACAATGAAAGCAAATCTATCAAAATCAGGTATAAAATACCAATAGCAACCCCAGATATTTTGATATTCTATTACTGTTATTTCAGGTATCTCAAAATATCATTTACACTGATCACTACTCTGAAATAGTGATAGTTATTAGGTATACCAATAGACCTTATTATTCAGTTTGTTAATAAGGAAGCACATAAAATACTGTAAAGAATATTTTGATAACCATATTTCAATATAATTTTCCTTTGTAATATTGTGTATTTTTCTTTATGCACAAATGTATTTTTATGCATTATTCAGAGAAGAAATCCATAGACTTCCTTCAACTGCCAAAGAAGGTGCTATGGTCTGAATGTTTATGTCCCCTCAAAATCCATATGTTGAAATGCTAATGCCCAATGTGATAGTATTAAGAGGTGGGACCTTTGGGAGGTGATTAGGTCACGAGGGGAGACCCCTCATGAATGAGATTAGTGCCTTTATCAAAAAGATCACAGGGCCCAGCTTTGTGGTGCAGCAGTTAAGTGCGCATGTTCCACTTCGGCAGCCCGGGGTTTGACAGTTCGGATGGCACAAGTAGACATGGCACTACTTGGCAAAGCCATGCTGTGGGAGGCATCCCACATATAAAGCAGAGGAAGATGGGGATGGATGTTATCCCAGGGCCAGTCTTCCTCAGCAAAAAGAGGAGGATTGGCGGCAGATGTTAGCTCAGGGCTAATCTTCCTCAAAAAATAAAAATAATTTTTAAAAAGAGATCCTAGAGAGATCTCTTGCCCTTTCCACAATGTGAGGATACAACAGGAAGTCTGCAATCCAGAAGAGTCCTCACTTGACTATACTGGCACCCTGACCTTTAACTTCCAGTCTCCAGAACTCTTCTATTGTTTCCCTTCTCTGAGAGGGCATGGTGTCCAAAAAGATCCTTTTAATACTGATGTCAAAGAGTGCACTGCCTACGTTTTCTTCTAGAAGCCTTATGGTTTCAGGTCTCACCTTTAGGTCTTTGATCCATTTTGAGTTTATTTTGGTGAACGGTGAAAAAGAATGGTCAATTTTCATTCTTTTACATGTGGCTTTCCAGTTTTCCCAGCACCATTTGTTGAAAAGACTTTCTTTTCTCCATT
Organism: Equus quagga; assembly: GCF_021613505.1. Lineage (NCBI taxonomy): Eukaryota > Metazoa > Chordata > Mammalia > Perissodactyla > Equidae > Equus > Equus quagga. The sequence continues at coordinate 80,730,037 of NC_060269.1, forward strand.
GTATGCCCTCAGCTCCTTTGTCGAAGATAAGCTGTCCATAGATGTGTGGTTTTATTTCTGGGCTTTCAATTCTGTTCCATTGATCTGTGCACCTGTTTTCGTACCAGTACCATGCTGTTTTGATTACTGTAGCTTTGTTGTATGTTTTGAAGTCAGGGATTGTGATGCCTCCCGTTTTGTTCTTTTTTCTCAGGATTGCTTTAGAAATTCGGGGTCTTTTGTTGCCCCATATGAATTTTAGGATTCTTTGTTCTAATTCTGTAAAGAATGTCATTGGGATTCTGATTGGGATGGTGTTGAATCTGTAGATTGCTTTAGGTAGAACGGACATTTTAACTGTTTATTCTTCCAATCCATGTACATGGAATGTCTTTCCATCTCCTTATGTCTTCATCCAATTCTCTCAGAAAGGCCTTGTAATTTTCATTATATAGGTCCTTCACTTCCTTAGTTAAATTTACCCCAAGGTATTTTATTCTTTTTGTTGCGATTGTGAATGGTATTGTGTTCTTGAGTTCTTTTTCTGTTAGTTCGTTATTGGAGTATAGAAATCCTACTGATTTATGCAAATTGATTTTGTACCCTGCAACTTTGCTGTAGTTGCTGATTACTTCTAAGAGCTTTCCAATGGATTCTTCGGGATTTTCTATATATAAGATCATGTCGTCTGCAAACAGCGAGAGTTTCACTTCTTCCCTCCCTATTTGGATTCCTTTTATTCCTTTTTCTTGCCTGATTGCTCTGGCCAGGACCTCCAGTACTATGTTGAATAAGAGTGGTGATAGAGGGCATCCTTGTCTCGTTCCTGTTTTCAGGGGGATGGCATTCAGTTTTTGCCCATTGAGTATGATGTTGGCTATGGGTTTGTCATATATGGCCTTTATTATGTTGAGGTAGTTTCCTTCTATGCCCATTTTGTTCAGAGTTTTTATCATAAATTCTTTCCTGCATTTTCAACTGCCATGTGACTATGTCAGTTCTTGGCACCAACTTATCCAATTAATCCAATTTCGGGAGCTGAAATTCTAAATTGAGCAGCCATCCCCTCTTGAGAATTTGTGTATCTATGATTTGCCTTTAATTCCAGGGTGCCTCTTTTTCAAGTCAGGACCTCATCATCTTATATTTGTACTATTGCAGTTGGTCTACGTTACAAAAATTCTCCAGTGCCCAGTTGTCTCCACTGTAGTACTTTCTCCATTGCCACCATTCTCGTCTTTCTTAAAAACCAGACATTTTATTCTTCTGCCATGAAAACTCTTCCACAAATCTATCTAACATCTATGTGGTGAGCTACAAACTTATAATTATGCCATAAAACACCTCCTGTCTTCACTCTAACTCGTTTTCAGTACATGTATTTGCTACATCGAACTTCTAGTTATTTCTTGATTCTATCAGTAGTTTCGTGCTTACATAGCTTTGTTCTTGCGTATCAAGGTCCACTGACTCCTATTCCGTCCTCCACCAGGTGAAAGTTTATTTGTCTTTCAAGGTCCAACTTAAATTGTCACCACTTTTCGTGATGTAGTCCTTGATTATTTTCCCTATCAAGGCACAGATAATCGCTTCTTTACTCCTATGTCATCTGTAGATTCTTGGCATTGCATTTTTCACTGCCTGTTGTAAACACTGATCATGGGGCAAGCAGTACGTCTTTATTTATTCTGGTATTCTCTCACACCAAACATGGAACTTTGAAGGTTTATTGAAGGATTTGAAAAATTAGTGAAGTAGAGTATGCCCCTGGTTGTAGGTAAGACTCTCCAATGTTGCTAGGATAAGATTTAAAAGTATCTGTTCTCCACCTTCAGCAAATGATCAAAGTTAATATCACGCATGATGGGACAAATTAATATCATGTGCTCCTGATATGATGCACTGAGAAGGACATGACGTTACTACTGCAGTATTTTTACTAACAAGGAATAACCTGAATTTAACCACATGGAAACACCAGATAAATCCCAATTGAGCAGCCATCTAAGAATAACTGGCTAGCATTCTTAAGAGTGTCAAGGTCAAGAAAGACAAAAAAGACCAAGGAACTGTTCCAGACTACAGGAGAGTAAAGTGACACGCAAAATAAATGCATCATGTGATGGTAAATTAGATCTTGAACAAGATAAAGGACATTAGTGGGTAGATTGGCAAAACTTGAATGAGGTCTACAAATTAGATAATAGTATTACTTAATGGTAAGGTTAATTTCTAGTGTTAATTTCTTGATTTTGCTTATAGTGCTGTGGTCATATAAGATAACATTTATGGAGGATGGGTGAAAGGCAGATGGGAGTCCTCTGTACTATTTTCGCAACTTTTTTGTAAGTCTAATATTATTTCAAAATGAAAGTTTAAAAAAATCTATAATTAAAATTTTTTTTAATTAAACAAAAAAGCAGCTCTTGTGCTTGCTCTCTTCAGCCAGTCTACCAATGCTTCTGGAATGTTTACTGCCTGCCAGTTATTATGCTAAGTTAGGTGCAGACGCAATCTCTGTGCTCCTGCAGCTCACATTCTGGTGGGCGAAGGCATTCATTAAAAAATTACTTACAAGAGTGTAAATAGCTTTTTTGCTACTAAAGGCTCTTTAACATGGACTAGACTGCCGGGGCAGAATTTAAAAGCACAATAGCTTTGATCTTAATGTTGTAAATTGAAATCCTAATACTCTAATTTTAAATCCTAAATCATCTACCAACTCAACCTCTACTCAGCATTTCCCTACTCCTCATCCCTGATTCACCTTTTTATTTTTGTGTTATAAGGACAACTCCCTAAACAGGCAATAAGAGATGAGATTAGCTTTCTCTTCTGTCTTTGCATTTTCCTCAGGTTTTTGTGCCCAGTGTACAATGTGTTAAATAAATATTTGCCTATTAAAGTTTTATTTGAACTCTTTAAAACTTATGCATGTATTTCAAAATTCACATAATACTAATACAGAATCCTAAAGTCTCTATAAAATAAATACAAATCTTTCAAAATAAGAAAGGCAATTTACAAATTTTCGTGTGTGTGTGTATATTGCTGTGGACATCAGACAATATTAGATGTTGATTGTGTATATATTTATGTTCTATTTAAATTATAAGTAAATAAAAAATTTGAATATCTAGTGATCAGATTGTGTCTACTGTCCTTTACAGAATTTACTTTTTCTTTATCTCTGAAGGGGCTACATTGGCCAACAATCACACCTAATAAAACTAAATGCAAACAGGTAGCATACACTTGGTGGTATTTAATCATTATGAAGGCTTCAATAAACAGGTTGGAAGGAGAACTTTTCATTTTGCTGCCTGACCCCATCTTTCTCGTGATTAGCGGTGCACTTTTGGTGCTGTCTGTGACCATAAAACTTAATATACACTGGAGTTAATTCCATGGCTTTAGCCTAACGAGAACACTCTATGATCAACTCTGTTCAACAAAACTGATGTGGGCTTAGAGCCCAGAGATGTGGAAATCCGATGAACCAAGAATGAACGTGTTGGTTGACAATTCTGTGTCCTACTAGGGCCTCTCTCCCTTTGTCTGCTCTTGGTAAGTTAGGACAATGGTTTTGGAGAAAGTGCTCTGACAACCAAAGTTCAAAGAACGTAATGAAGTATTTGCACTCATATTTGATTTCCTGGCCCAAGTCATAAATGGCACTATAAATATAGGATTTCTTCAGCTTTAATGGATAAACTTCTGTTTTTGCTCTTCGTGGGCCTCAAGCTACAAACCCTTACGAATGAACATTTCATGTCCCAATGATGGTCTAAATCTTGATATTTTAAACTTTGGATCAATTGTTCTCCATGCAAAAATGTTAAAGACTGCAGTCTTATTATGTTTTCTTCCACCTTTCATTAAGCTTTCAAAATCTCTGTTATGAATAGAGTTTTCCTCTCTCTCTGGGCCTTTTAATTTTTAATCACTTGTTGTCTCAAATGCTGATCATATTTCTGAGAAATTACTTTATGTAAAAAATGGAACAAGATAGAGTTGCCACATACCTTTTTATCTTTTCTATGAAATTATTTGGACCTAAAGTTGTGGTGACAAGGTTGCTTCTAATAGGTTCTGTTGCCATGGAAGCAGGCTATTGAAAAGAGCAGGACCCGAGGCCTCCAAGTCTTCGCGTGTTCACATTCATACTCACACATACACAAACCTTCACTTGAGATGGCAAAAAGTATACAGTGACACTTGCTGACAAGGCAATATTTTCAAAAACAAAAGTTATAGATGCCAATATAGCAGAGCTCAGCTAATGACATACAATTAGGATTCTTTTGCACAACAACTTGATGATTTGAAATAAATATTTAAAAATATTTTTAGGAACCAAAGAGAAGTTATCATTCAAGATCTGAAATGAAAGAAAAAAAGGAAGGAAGGAAAACAGAAAGGAAGAACCAGCTATTTATTTACCAAGCACACACACCAAGCTGTGTATGTGCTCCATAAGGATAAGATCAATGTCTATCATGTTTTCTTTCTCTATTGTCATTGCTTAGTGCAGTGCATTTACACTTAATAGGCACTCAATAAATATTTGTTGAGTGAATGAAGACAGAAGGGTAGCAAATACCAATGTTGGTAGCAAAGAGATTTGACTAAGTATGGTGTGGAGAATCCTAGGGAGAAAGTAGCAGCCCTCAGAGTGTTGTGTATATGAAACCAGCCAGACGCAGCTAGAGCCACCTATCAGGGTGAGAGGTGCTTGGGGATCTGTCCCACTACAGGAATTACAGTAGAACACACAATGCACAGTGCTCAAGAGCTATTGGCTGTCTCTGGACCTGGTCCAGTCAAATAGTCAATAATAAGACGCTAAAATGGAGTAATACAACCACCCAACATGTGGGTAGGCTATAGGGCTACAGGAAATCCAGGCTGTCAGGTCATGGGCAATGTAACAATTGTTAGCAAAGTGTGTGCCATGGAAATGGTAGTAAATGCAGTCGCAGGAGGATTACTAGACAAACATACAGGTGTCTTTTCCTAAGTGTTGGAGTGCTGTTAGGGATTAGTGTTTGACATATTCACTCTTCTCCAGACCACAGATATATTTTTAAATGATGCATCAAAAGAAAGAGGCATAATCTCTTTTAAATTTTTTTTTTTTAAAGATTGGCACCTGAGTTAACAACTGTTGCCAATCTTCTTTCTTTTTTTCCTGCTTTTTCTCCCCAAATACCCCCAGTACATAGTTGTATATTTTTTAGTTGTGGGTCCTTCTAGTTGTGGCATGTGGGATGCTGCCTCAACATGGCCTAATGAGCGGTGCCATGTCTGCACCCAGGATCCAAACCAGCGAAACCCTGGGCCGCCAAAGTGGAGCACACAAACTTAACCACTTGGCTATGGGGCCCGCCCTAAATTTTTTAAATATTTTACTCTGAAATAATTTTAGTCAAAATTTCAAAAATAACACATAGAGGTCCTATATAACCTTTGCCCAGCTTCCCCTAATGTGAACATCTTACATAACCACAGTACAATGATCCAAACCAGGAAAGTAACATCAGCACAATAGTGTTAACTAACCTAAAAGCCTTATTCAAATTTCCTGTTTTGCCACCAATATCCTTTCTCTGTTCCAGAATCTATGTAGGATCCCACATACCATTTAGTTTTCATGTCTCCTTAGTCTCCTCCAATCTGAAGTCACAACCTCTTAAACAAGATGAAATTTTTACTTTTCCTCAGAATAATATGTTAAAAGTTAAATTTTCAATTACTAACTATTGTTGGTGTTTCTTGGGTCCTCGCCCCACTCTCAGAGAATAGCCAAGGAAAGGAAATAAGAGGCTGTGTTTAATTGGGGAGAAGACTTACAGCTTTTTCCTACAACCCAGCCTCCTCAGTAATTGCACGGTATTGCTCAGCATTATAGTTCAGCAGAATTGTTGGGGGACCATTCAAAACCACCAGACCACTCACTTATTGGTTAACTTGTTAGAACAGTTGTGAACTAGAGTAGAGTAGATGAGTAAAGAAGAAGTCCAGTGGGCTGTATTCAGGAGGACATTCTGCCGATGAGAACTGGAAATATACTAGTATCTATTCTAGTAAATACTCTAGTGATAGTATACCAGCAAATATTCTAGAAATAAACTAGATTTGAGATTACTAATGCCATCCAAAGGACAGCACCTAAGACAGAGCTCATGAGCTCCGGCACTAGACAGGTATCGTAAATAAGTGGAGTGAGTACAAGAAACAGGACATGTGTAAAAAGCACAGTGTGTGATGACAATGTCAAGTGACACTCTGGCTCAAAGTCAGGAATGAAATGGGGGTGTGGTGACCTAGAGTATATGTACCACATCGAAAGAGGGCAGCTGGTATTCAGCTCATTTAGAATTTACAGCCAGAATGTGAGCCCAAGTTTGCGAGATCCTCAGACGATTTTTCCAAGAGGACTTTTTTCCCCAAGAGAATTTTATGTGAAAATTCTTATTTTTAAATTTTAGTGACTAATTGGCCCATGTGAGTCAATTCAAGAGTTTCTCTTAAAACTCCCTCAGCTCCCAAATTGTCCAAGAATTCCAGGGCCTGTCTCAGTCAATCAGGGCTCAGTCTTCTTCCAAATGCTGTGAAGAGAAAAAAAACTGGAGTTGATAAGCCTACTCTTGCTTGTACTTCTTCCTGCTATGGAGTAGTCATTGGTAAAGATGGGTTTGAACAGGTGCTGGTCTATTGCTGTTGGGTGGTTGGTCCTTGCTAACCCACATCTTACTCAGGCTGTAGTTGTCTCACTGAGCGCCAACGTCACAGCTCTCCTCATTTCACATTCCACACTCAGCTGTTGCTCTCCAATGCTCAGAAACCATACCAGACTGAGGAGCTTCCGGTATTTCCAGAATCCGTTCCTCTGGTAGCCTTCCTTGGCAAAGCTGGCCATTTTGCTAAACTCTAGTTTTTGGCACAGAATCCTGCTTTTCTCAGGGTAATTTTACTTTGCTTGATTCTCTCATCTGCCCTACATCTGAGCCTTACTCCGGCCCACCGTGGTCTGCTGTATATCAACAACACTCCTCAGCTCCGAATTTTGAGAAGTAGAGATAGTAGGGGTTGGAACTTCCATTTTTTTCTCCCGAGAAGCTGAAGCCGCCTCACTCAAATTCGTCTCCCACTTCCCAGTGACCAGCCCTACTGAGGTAGCTTTTCTGAAACACTAAACAAACAAATAAATAGTTTGGTTACAACTTTGTGGAGGACAGAGGGTGCAGGTCAGATCATATTTGCATAACTCAGTGGGGCCTTCAAGTGACTTAACCCAAAACAAAGAAGGTCTGGCCAGTTGCGACCTGCAGTTCTCCATCCTGAGACAGATGAGAGGCTGCCCTAAATTATGAATTTTTCCCTCAACTAGCACTTGATATAATCTTGACCTTAACAGACACCCTGTTACCCAGATTTAAACAGAATGATAAACTTGAAGCAAGTTCTTAGAGGGTCAATATAGAAAGTAAAATCAAAGAAATAAAGAATTATTACTTAAATATGATCGTTTGGCAGAAAATTCATACCTCCCCCTTCTGAAATTGAAATTGGAATTGAAAATAAGCAAATTTATAACAAATCTTTGGTGGTAGAAAGTGCAATTCATATACCCGGTTTAATATACATATTCAAATGTCTGCAAGAAAACTGCGGTAAGCGCTTATATATTCTGCATTTAGATAATCTTTGTTGCTGGCCACATCTTCCTTTTAACCTTCTGCACTAAGTGAATTGCCAAAGAAAGCTTCAGTCCTTGGTGAATCTGCAACGATTCGCCCTCTGTGGGCTTTTAGCAAGAATGAGTCTGGATACCATTTCTGGCAAGGATACAAACGGTTCTGCGTTTCAAAGATTCTTCAGGGCTGAATTTCCTCCTTGATCGGGAACAATGCTTTATTTTGCTTTTCTTCTCGTCTACATTTTCCCAAGGGACCTGAGAATTGTTTCAAACTTGTACCATGCAGGAACTTTCTGGATAGTTGGTAGCAGGTTTGTGAGCTTTAAGAGAGACAACACTTGGGGAAAAGCTCGCAGACTGGGAGTCAGAGAGCTGGATTTTATCTTCTGAGCACTGAGACTCTGCTGCTCGCTCACCGGGAAACAGAGAAAATAATATAGGCTCTGTCTGCCTCGCAAGGCTGTGTGAGAAATAAATGAGATAAAAGATGATTATTTGAAAATTCCCAAAAGGACAAATATAAAATATTAGTTCAGGGTAGAAAACTTTGTAAGTTTCCAGCTTAAAAAGTAAGTGCTAATCTACTTAGAAAGTCGATATGTGGGGTTTCTTAAATTAGTGTGCCTATAATTTTATCAATAACAGGAAAAAAATCGTATATGATATGGTTAAATTGTTCATACTGATGACCTAGCTATTTCATGCATACTCTAAGAAAACCATGAAATACTCTTTAACGTGATAAACATGGGTCAAAATGTTAACATTAGACAACTTTATTAGTTCTTTCTTAAGAATAAGAAATTTTTGGGAAAATAATTGCAACATCAAACAATGCTCTGGATGAAATAGGTCCCGGACACAAATTTCAATTTGCAACCTCCATTCCCTCAGTCTTATGCCTCATTTTAGGCATGAAATTTTGCAGTTGTTGTCTTTTTTGCTTTGACAGGCTACATTTGCACGTGTATGCAGATGTTTTGAGAACCTGTTTTTGAAAAGTTGACTGGTGGAGAGGATTTGAAACGACCATGAAGGATCAGTGATCTGTTAAGTAAAAAAAAAATTTCACCACCCACATGGTGTTGTCCCAAACTTGTTAATGGAGAAGAAAGAAATGTTCGGAGCAAATTAATTCAGAGCCTCTCCCAGATTTCTTAGTGTAGCTAAACTCCTTTAAGAAATGCTTGGGATTTTTGTTTTGATATTTCACATTAACAAGCTAGCTCCCTCAAAGGCCTGAAGTCAGAGCCATCTGATGGCTCAGTCACTCGTGAGAACTAATTTTCAAGATGCAAGAAAGAATATTAAGAAGGACGGTCCAAGATGATTCCCATGATGAAAACGAGTGATATGATTTTAATGATCCTAAGGGCAAACCATACAAGTCCAACACGGGTTCAGGCACTTCAGTGAGCTTCCCGCTAGGTGTTAGCACTTCCTAAAAGAGCTTGTTGGTGCAGTTTTACTGATGACCAATAATTAATTCTACTGGCTTTTGGAATATGCAGTTCACTGATTGAAATAATTGGATAAAAATGTGGAGTATCCACAATGGTTCATTTTTAAATGGATTCAGACAATTTCCAGGTCAAATGAACTCAGCCTTTTCCTTCAAACATAAAGATGTATATGGCTGTAACATGAAGTTTAATTGTGTCCAAAAAGCAATATTATAAAAAAGGTCACATCACACACAGAGCGTGCACAGAAGACACACAAACACAAGTGCACACACATACTTTCGTCTGCCATGTTATATCGCTCCTAGCATGGTATGATCTTACTGCCTTTGTAAGACTCTTTTTTGAGAAAGATTAGCCCTGAGCTAACATCTGCCGCCAATCCTCCTCCTTTTCACTGAGGAAGCCTGGCTCATTTCCTCTACTTTATATGTGGGAGGCCTGCCACAGCATGGCTTGAAAAGCAGTGTATAGGTCCGCATCTGGGATCCAAACCGGCAAACCCCGGGCCGCCAAAGTGGAGTGCGCAAACTTAACTGCCATGCCACCAGGCTGGCCCCTGTAAGACTTTTAAAAAGACACGTAATTGAAGAATGGCCAAAGTGAAAAGTATAATCCTACAGGTAATTACATTTGAAAGTATTTTTCTGCTTTTAATAGGTTTAGACTGTAGTTGATATGAAAGTAATTTTGGGTCATACTATTATAATATTGCATTACGCTTTAAAACATTTTTGTGGCTTTGAAGTTTTTTGGTTTGTGTTCATTGCTTAAATTGTAGGTGTGTTCTGAAGGTTTGCATTTGTGTTCTATTTGTTACATTTATAATTATTACTTTATGTAATACTTTTAATCCTCTACTACTTTAGACAGTGTGTTAACTTCCTTCCATGAGTAATAAACAAAATTAGATATTTCTTTTTCCTTCCCATTCTTTCACCCATTCTCTTCCCCATTCTACTTTGATTGATTATAATATCTTTCTTAGTGTTTAACTTTTACTGTATATTTTCTCGTGACTCTGTTATATTATTTTTGATCTTTAAGTGATATATCTTAAATTCCAGCTATATAAATCTATCAGTGTGCTTTACTTCTTTTCCCAAATTCTCAGCTGCTTCACTTGATAATTTTGGAGAGAGATCTCATTTCTATACTGTCAAGGTTTATACTATTTGCACTTAATTCTATAACCTGAACCCACATCTGTGTTAGCCTTTGTCCTATGGTTATATAGGATCAAGATTCACCGTCATATTTTTCCCACTAATCTCTTGCTTGGATGAAATTCTTAATGTAATTGTTTTTTTCTTTTTCAGAATGGTTTGCTTTTCTACTTGGATCACAGAGCGACCAGGTATAATTTTTTTCTCAGGTGGCACTTTCTTCAGTAGTTTGTAGGCGATACTTGATGACTTTCTCATGTTGAGTGTTGACTTGGAAGGTTGAAGACTAGTCTGATTCTTTTTCTCCTTTACTAGCTTTTGTGGGATAGCCCCAACGTGTGCCTATTGTCCAGGCATAATTGTTAATAATATTGTCTTTTATTCTCAAAAAGTTGAAATTACATTATATGGTTACTCTGTGAGTGGTTTGATGTTATTGAGGTGATGTCAAAATAAATATTTCCTTATTTTTCAAGTCTGATAATTTTACTGGAATATGACTCAGTTTGACCGGTTTGTATAATTTTTTCCCCTTGGGATATGATGTGCCTTTTCAGTCAGGAAATAAAGTCTCCTCCTTCACCTCTCTCTCACCCTACCCACTCCTTCTTCTCCTTCTGCTTCTTCTTTGTAATCCTTTTACTTTTTCTTTTCTTTTTCGCGAGGAATATTGTCCCTGAGCTAACATCTGTGCCAATCTTCCTTTACTTTGTACGTGGGATGCTGCCACAGCGTGGCTTGAGTGGTGTGTAGATCCGCACCCTGGATCAGGGCCAGTGAACCCTGGGCCGCTGAAGCGGAGCAACGGAACTTAACCACTACACCGCTGGCCCCCTTTTGCTTTTTAGGTGCAGTTTCTCACTCTAGCCCACCATATCCCTTACTGAGTTTTTAGGAGTGCCTATTCTCTTTAGTGATACTTCTGGATTTGTCTTTGTTTCTGTGATATTCTTTCACTTTATTCCTAGATTCTGTTAGCTCTTATTTTATCATCTTCTTCCTCAGCTCTTGCACCTCTGCTTGGTGCTTTTCTTAAAAATAAAAGTGCTTTGGGGCCAGCCCTGGGGCCGAGTGGTTAAGTTCACGTGCTCCTCTTTGGCAGGCCAGGGTTTCACTGGTTCAGATTCTGGGCGCGGACATGACACTGCTCATTAGGCCACGTTGAGGCAGCATCCCACATGCCACAGCTAGAAGGACCCACAACTAAAATATACAACTATATACTTGGGGGACTTGGGGAGAAAAAGCAGAAAAAAAAAGAAGATTGGCAACAGTTGTTAGCTCAGGTGCCAATCTTAAAAAAAGTGCTTTATTATTATTACTATTTTAATTCACGGCAAAGTGATGAGTCACATTCGTATTTGATCTGTGGCTTGTTTTTTCTGTTAGCTTCATCTGCCATTTTGTTGTCCTCTCCCCACCCCCACATTTTATTATCTTAACAAAGATCCTGGTTTCTCTTAGATTATTATCTGTAGAAAATTTGTGTATTAGAGAATATAGGGCTGTGTTACAAACTAAAAGAAATTTTCATTATAAGCCAAGGTTATGAATTTGACTTCTCGTAGTGATTTCCTTGCCAGCCAGCCTCTGGAGAGAGAGGAAATGTAAGGCTATGCAAAGACTGCTTCTGTAAATCAGGTCCAAGGATGCTCCTGTCACCAGCCCATACTCCCTTTTTCCTACTATTACAAAAAGGGATCTGGTTTGGATCTTGGAGTATTCCTTCCAGCTTGGAAGATGTTGTTTGGGACCAGCCCTTCTGAGACTGCAGCACAGGCTCCTCTCCTCCAGTGCACCTCCTTTTCTTTATTGCCACTGCTTTTGGCAGCCTCTCTGTCAGTTTTATGATATGGGGTTTCTACTGTCTACTAGATTCATAAACATGAGATTTCTCTTTCACACTCTCCTTGTTACTTTTGAGCGACTTATAGGAGAGGAGGAAATGAAAAATTGTGCTGCTGTTTTCAAACAGGAAGTCCCTTCCGATAGATTTGATATGAAGTGCTTTGATTCTAATTTGGCTATTACTATTTTATAGATTTAATTTTGATTTTCTCTTTAGTTCATTAATTTTTGCAAATGAGTTTTAAAATTTCCAGATGTAAAGAGCCCTTTTCTGGTGTGTGTGTGTGTGTGTGTGTGTGTGTGTGTTGGCTGGTGGCAGGGGTTGAGGGGGAAAGCTTTTGTTTTTATTTCTAATTGTATTAGATTTGGGATTTGCTGAGACTTCCTTTCTTTTTTATGATTACGTTTGTTGTTTATTTATATAATACTAAAATTAGAAATATTTTAATGTCTACAAAAAGGAATGGTTAATATATGCTACCATACATCCATATGACGGACTATTTTGCAGACATTCAAAAAAAAATCACACTTTCAAAGAATATTTAATGACGCGAAATTTGTTATTACTTAGAGAACTGTCAACGTACATCATGATTCTAATTTCGAGGAGGGAATACATTAATATGTTTGTGTACGTTTTGGAAGCTGGAATGTTTTGTGAGTGGTTCATCTTCTTCCTTATACTTTTCCTCTATTTTCCAAATCTTCAACATTGAGTAGGTTATAATTATTTAATCAAAAGAAAATAGTTGTTAAGAAATTTTCTAAGGATAACGAAGTATGATTTTGGTTGGTTTAAGGTTTCTAGTCTAGTACATGGAAAATCTTTGCAAATGTTCCATGAGTGTTTGAAAAAAATACTGTACGTACATTAGATTAAGCTTAATAATTCTATTAAAGTCATCAACCATTTTTAGTTCACTTGATTTCTGAAGGAGAGGTATTCAAATCTCTCACCATAACTGTGGACTCGGAAATTTCTCCTTGAGGTTCTATGGTTTATGTTTTATACATTTTTAAGATATATTGTTAGGTAGACAAATCTCAATGACTGACATTTAAATAGATTTGAATTTACATTGAAAATTTTTCTGCAGAGCAAAAGGGTAGGCAGATGAGCAGGTGGAAGTCATAAATGCATCTGTAAAATTATATGGAAACATTATGTGATGAAGCATGAACTAGTAACCGTAGATAAAGGTAACTAGCAAAATTCTTCATATTTTTCCAGATTTTTCAGTATTACAAACAATTCTTAAATGAATATGCTTTGATGGCTTTTGTGATTTTTTTCCATTGCTTTAAATTCCTAGGATTAATATTACTGACTCAATTGACATGATTATTTTTAAGGCTTTTGATAAACATTGCCAAGTTGTTTTTCAGAAAGATTAGACTAGATAATCTTCCACCATGAACATATGATGAATGTGCTCATTTCAGCACATTTGCTAGCATTGACTACTATCATTATGGGATAGTCGTTTGTTTGAACCAGGACAAGTAGTATCTCATTGTGTCAGAGGCAGCCGGTTCCCACTAAAATCCGTTCTCCCCATCCTCTGCAGCATAAATCCATACTTTCCTTCTACGCGTGCCTGCTCAGCGACAGATCTCACTCCCCAGCCCCACTCGGGGCTAGTTTCACTTTGTGGCTAGATTCTCAGCAGTGTGAGCAGAAGGACGTGTGCCACTTATGGATATGGCCTTAAAACACTGAATGTCTGTTTCCCTATATTTTTTACCCGTCTTTGAGCTGAAACATGGATGAGCCTGTGACAATGTGTTTGGGAATGGCAGAACTACAAGATGGAAGGAAATAGGCTTCCTAAATGATGGTGTGAAACAAAACCACTCAGCTGACTTGGACTCCCTTGACTGTTATGAGAGAGAGAAATGCAATTCTGTATTCTTTAAGCCACTGTCCTATGGGGTCTATTTATTACAGTAGCCTATCTTTTACTCTGATTATACACTCATTTTATTTTACTTTGAATTACTTGATGAATCTACATTGTAAATTTCTCTTTTGTGCTAAATGGATTTGAAATAACTCTGTACATTAAAGCTAATACAAAAGCTTTCTTGTATGCAATTTCCTTCACCTTCAAATTCTGCTTAGGGAGTTAAATTTCTCAATCATATTGGCATCACAACCAATGCATTTCTTCAGTTGATTTAGTGAAATAGTCTATGCCAATATTTATAATGCTATTAATGAGAGTCTTGAACTTAATATTCTTTTTCTGCTTCTGCCATTAACTCATCTGTAAAATTAATTTCCAAGGCTTCTTCTAGTCCTATAATACCATAACTCAAAATAGCTTTTATATTTGGGAACTAATAAGGACTCAAAAATATAAAAGCTACAACTCTAAGCCGCAAGAATAAATAGATAAGTATTAATGATTATGTAGCTGTTTTAGCCATTTCCATATTTTTACTATATTTCTTGAGAGATTGACCACTTCTTCCTCTCTCTTCCAAACCTGTCAAATTGGATCAAAGTTCAGAAAAATCTTAAAACAAGGGACAAAAGAATTGGAGATGGGACCATAGCAAGGGAGAGATTTAATAAATTTTTGGAAGCTCAATATTAAATGGAGGAATGGTAACTGAATTAGTTGGGTCGTTATCTATTTGATTATAGGTGGGGGCAGACTGAGGTAGCTAATTACCATGCAGAACCTATAAGAGGTTCACCCATCGAAGGCACTAGGTACTATGGAGGATAACTATAGACCCTCTCCCGTATCTCAGGAGACAGGAGTTTCATTCAGGACTAGAGGACGCCTGGCATTTAAGAGTACGGGGTGAGATGTGGGGCTGAAAACACAGTATTTAGTGTCTTTATTTAAGTCTTCATTCTGAGCTGTGGGATCCTTAGTCGCATCACTTACTCCTAGAATTTCTGAAGTGATGTGCATGGGAAACTCTGAGTGACCCTAGAGAAACTATCTCCAAGTCCTAAAATTTGAATTTCTTCCCATGAAAAGTTCCCACCCTAATGAAAACCCATATCATGGCATATCATCATAAGCTTTCAGAAGAGGAATAAATAAAAAAATTTTTAAGCCTTTCTGGAGGCAAAACAGGTCACGAACAAAAGATCAAGAATAGCAATGTCATTAGACACCTCAAGAGCAAAACTGAACTATAAAGAAAATAAGGCAATACCTTCACAATTAAAGGAAAAATAATTCCCACTCAACTAAGTGAGAAGATAAAGATATTTTCAAACTTTCAGAGTCAAAAAGTGACTTCCTGTTCATCTTATTTTTTTCCCCAGAAAGAATTGGAGGCTGTGTCCCAATAAAATGAGAGAGTAGACCAAGGAAAAGGAAGAGACGGGGTCCTGAAAAGAGGGAAGACACGGTGAAGGGAATTGTCAGGATGACGGCCGTGTGCCAGATCCGGAGAGCAGCCGTCTACATGGAGCTGGAGAATGGAGGAGCTGGACTGGCATCTCCAGGATAGATTCTCTGAAGTACTAGAAAATGAAAAAATTTTTGTTAGGTCTGTTCAAATCTTTGGGGAAAATTAGAGATAGGTACATAACAGACCAATCAAAAAAAAAAAAGAGTAAAATATTAACTAGGGAAAAGAATCATGTGAAACACCAGTGTCTTTGTGGTATACTTGGCAGCAAACAATATTTACATGGTCACAATACTATAAACTCTGACTACTGATTTAACCAACCATTCAATGCAAACATATTGGACAGGAGTGGTGGGGCTGAGATATGTGTCTGTGTGATTACTAAATCTTCAACTGTTTCCAATGCTATTTTATTTTTAAATTATAAATGTGGATTCCTATAATAAGGTAAAAATGAATTATAAACATGGATATATCCATTCTTTGTATTGCATTTCCAACAATTTTCCTGAAATAATCTTTTTAACTTCAAACTGCCGTCTATGCTTTGAGAACTGATCATCACAATGCTGATCCAACTGTTAGAGCAAGAGCAATGCAGCTGTATTTTTATCGTAGGTAGACTTTAAACTTTTGAAAGTATTCATCTTAGCTCAAACTCAATCTCTTGTTTTTTCCAAAACTTTATCAATATTTCAATATCCTTTAGCCACTGGTTTTCAGTGAATGTTGAAACAACAACTGAAGTTCCATGGAGGGCTTGGTAACAGTTATCCTACATGAAAATAGATGCTCTGATGATTAAATGTCATTCTAAACAGAATCAAAGAGAGTTATATATCACATTTTTATTATTTGGGCACAAGTTTTATCTCTTTTAGCAATCATGTTAAATTACTTGCTCTTTCTTCTAACCCTTTGCTCTCCAGAGGTCTTGCCGTGCTCTCTGAATAGAACGCCGTTCCCACTATTCGTCTCTCGATCCATATTGGTGCTGCTATCAAACATCCATTTAAAATAAATTTTCTTTCTTAAGTCCTCTTGAATAGTTCTCCTCCACACTGATCATTCCATTATTCCATTTCTCTTAGTGCTGATGTTTTGTGTTACATTAATTTGTACCTGTTTTCATGTCATCTTTGCATGTGTTGTTATATCTTTTCATCTGCATTTTGTTCCCCTATTGTATTGTAAATTCCCTGAGAATAAGGACAATGTCTTTAACGTCATTTGCATATCTCCATGACATCCAGTAGAGAATGCCATTTGAAGGCAGCACTCATTAAATCACATTTTCACTGACAAAATCATGTCTAGCTTTGGAAATACAGTTTATGCAGTGCTCAGTAGAGTTGTTAGAGAAGTCTTCTCTTAAAAAGTCTTTAGGAAATATACATACATAGTATTGCATAGAAGATATGTACCGAGAGGATTCAGAAAGTTTATAACCCAATGTATTGAAATATAATTTAGAAAAGAATTGCAGATGGCATGTAACAAAATATTGATTGATATATATAAATGCAAATGTTGGACAAATAATATTAATTCATTGCCATAATAACCCAAATAAACAAACAACACAATTTTATAGTATGTTCTTTCTCCCCGTATCTTAAAAAGAGGTCAGCCTGACTTTATATATTTATGTAAAAACATATGTTAAGAGTGATAGAATTTCTAACAGACTGGCTTCCTGTGGTATCCAGTATATAACCTCTGTAGCTTGGTTTTCTTTTTTTTTTGAGAAAGATTAGCTCTGAGCTAACATCTGCTGCCAATCTTCCTCTTTTTGCTGAGGAAGACTGGTGCTGAGCTGACATCAGTGCCCATCTTTCTCTACTTTATATGTGGGACACGTGCCACAGTATGGCTTGATAAGCAGCATGTAGGGCCATGCCCAGGATCCGAACCAGTGAACCTGTGGCGGCCAAAGCAGAGCACGCGAACTTTACTGCTATGCCACCAGGCTGGCCCCTTTAGCTTGTTTTTTATAAACTTGCCTCAACTTCTTTTTTAATCTCATCAAAATTGTGTCAAATTCTCAGTTTCAGAATTCTACTTATTGTTCCCTAAACATAGAACCTTAAAATATTAAAGTTGGAAGAGTTCATTAAGTTCCAACAATTTCCAAATATGCTAGAGCAACAGAATCAGGGAAGAATTCAGAAAACTGAAGATCCCAAGCCCCACTCCCAACAGATATCACTGAGGAGGTGGGGCCTAGAAATCTATCATTTTAACAAGCCAATACTTATTCGTGATGTGTTAGCAAACCAATGAGTGAGTCTTGTTTCTTCACTATAGATACAAGCAAATGAAGACGTTATACATACATATGTGTGTGCGTGTGTGTGTATGTATGTATTGCAAATGTCATGCTGCTCCTCAGATCTAGAATTCCAATTTTTAATCCCTCCCTGCTTCGCACCTCCTGACTCCATCACATACGTCACCTCTATCCTTTGGGCAGTCCCATCATTAAGGTTTTGCCCGTATTCCTTCCCACCTGGAATGTCCTCTCTTTTCCTTTCTGCCAAATCAGCCTTTATGGTACATGTCTATCATGATGCCTTCCCAGATCTCACATTCATACAGCTATCTTTCTTCACTAAATTCCTTATGGAATAATTTATCTGACACAGAATCACATACCACTGGCATGAAGATTATCTGCGGATAACACTGAATTCTGCTCTGGCTTGTGTTCCCATAAAGCCTATTAGAAATTCTACCAGTGGGAAAAATTCTACCACTGGAAAAATACACCTTATTAATGGCAAATAAATCCCTACCTATTTTGGGAAAGTGCTTTAACTATTGGAAAACCACATCAATGATCTGATATAGTGTGAAAGTACCATGATATCCCAGTTTCTTAGGACAGTGATTCTCAAACTTGAATACACAGACAAATCACCTGCAGTTGGAAGGTCTTGGTCTGGTCCAGGGGTATTTTGATACACACATATTGTATTATTATTTAGTTTTTGATGTGATTTTTCTCTCTCATTAATTTTAAATCTCACAAAGTATTCTGACTTTTCCGCATCCTCCACAGCATCTGTGTATCGTATACTTAATAAAGACTTAATAAATGCTTGAATTAAATAATTAAATTTGTCAAAGACTGCTATCTAACTTTTTGACTTTAAAATCTTTGTTAAAATCTCTTGTTTTAAGTGTTAAAGAGCACTTAAACCAGGAAAATTTGATTGGGAAAAATCTGAAATGCACCATAGGAAATCCCTGCTCTTTTGTTTAAGCAAACGATAAAGGTTAATTAAAAGAAAAAAGATATTCCCAAAACGTAAACCCCACAATATGTGAAGAATGGATGTTCTTTTGCTACCGTCAACTTCAGTTTATATAACTACGTATGTGAAACTTGCAAATTAAATTACTTTTTTTTTTTACAAAATTAGCTGTGCTAGATTTTGTGATTTAGAAATAATATTCATCCATGAACAATTAATAAGTATCAGAATAAATACTCTTGTCCAAACCAGCATTAGATTTTAAGTAAAAAATCCTTAGGTGGCCTGTTCCTCAAGGAAGAGCTTCGATGGAGTCAGTTGTAGAGGAGTGTAAATTCTCTGAGTCAGTTGTAGAGGACATTCTCCCTGCCGTCATGTCGCTGATCAACTTGCATCTCTTATACAAGCATCTAAATGCTGTGTGTGACTCTCTGGGGTTAGTGGATCAGCAAAGTAGTAAACTGGGTTCTATCTGACGAGATGCAGGGTTTCAATCCTATTGTAGTTGGTAACAGAAGACGCTCAGTGGACTGGAGACGCTCATTCCTGTGCCTCTCTTTGTAGTAAATATTTCTGGAGGTGCACAGGCGTTTTCCAGACCTCTAAGACTCCTTTAGATCAGTGACTGTCATAGTTTCTACCAACAATTTCTTCTTTTGGGTTAAGGCTCAAAGTTCCATTTGCTATAATCACAAATCTTACTCTTCTTTGTTCATGAATATTTGACTATACTAGTGTAACTTTAATCCATTTATGAATATTCTTCATATCATTTGAAATGCATATAGAGATAAATTGCCAATAAAGTTACAGTTGTATACTTAAAAAAATTTTGCTTTGACTTATTAAAGTAGAAAGGCATTAATTTTGTTCACGGATTTTATTATTATCAGGATACATCTATTTTCTGATTTACTAGAGAACTTCTTTCCCATGCTTACAATAATTTTATTAGTTTCTATGGACAATCTCTCTGAGATATTGGTTGATCTTATTATTTTAATTTCACGGTTACTGCATTTAATCTATTTTATGCTTATTTCTGGTCTCAGGTTTAGGGCAACATGCATCCCGGCAAAAGAGTCTACATCTTTCCCACATTCCCGTGATATAACCCAAGCACTTTGCCCCACCTTGACAATAGCACCCTCCTCTGAACCATATTTATCTCCTTAGGCATGCTGATTGCTGCCGGTCCTCTAGGTGTGAAGTTATAGCACATATTTATTACCTCCAGTAAACGTTAGCATTAGGCCATGGTGGAAAGTGTCCCAAGCAGGATTTTATTCTTAGCGTTCAATGAAGAGGAGAGTCTTTGCATGCATGCCTGGCTCTATAAGAGACTTTCAGTCTTGTTCCCCACCCCCCGCCGCTGTTTTCTTCCATCCTCTGACAAACAAATTCTCACTTGTTCATAAATGAATTGAATGTTCTGAGATTCAGGGAGGAGTAGAAGAAGGAAACAGAGAGAACCTGAGAGGCACAGACTCTGCAGTCAGATGGCCTGAGTACTATCAGGCTCTGCCAATAACAGCTGAGTATCTTTAGAAAGTTACTTTACCTCACTGTGACTCAGTTTCTCCCTCTGTAAAATGGGGATAAAAACAGAATTTACCTTATAGTGTTATTCTAAATATTAAGAGAATTAGTATATGTAAAGCACTTAGAAGGATGCCTAGCACAGAGAGTGATATGTAAATAGGTAAACAACAGATGTTCCAGGTGATTGAAATGGATGATGGAGAAATAACTGATTATAGCATTAGGACTTTCAACAACTGTAAGAATTTGAAATACTTTAATATACAAATTTGTATAGAAATATCAAGGTTCCTGTATTTCATACATTTCTTTCCTCTATTGCTTTAGGGCATTCGTCAGACGGTGGAAAAGAGATCACAATGGTTAATTTTGCTATGTTGGAAGAGTTACTACAGGAGACAAATACCCTTCTTGGCTGGAGATCACTGAACCCATCTTGTAAATAAATACGAAAATAATACCTATTGCTTCCTCTTGGAATCTCCTGGGCAATTCTACAAGATTCTTTGCCTGGAAATTTCTGTAAATAAGTTGCTAACAATTTGCCAATGAGTGAGTCATTACGTATATCAGTGGTTTTTACCTACACAAGGAGAAGACCGTTTTCCAAAACTCTCCCTCTTCTCTCAGTTGTGGAAAGGCCTGAAACATTTGTGCAAACATTTAAATAGTACTCTCTGTCTTTCAGATATTTTGCAACAATTTGAAGTACATTTCCAAACCATTAAATCTCTTGAAAAGTATTTAATGAATAAAAATGCCATATCAATGTCAAAAGCCACAATGAGAGTGTACCAGATTTAGGCGACTTATTTCATCTTCTGATTATAGCATTGCATATTCCTTGACATAAAATATCAATTTATGTGGAAAAAAAAACCAAACTATGGTTTACTTTAAATCTCTGATGAAAAAAGCATGGCAGCAAAGCAAACAAGTTAGAAAAAATTTTTTAAATAGTCAAAAGCAAAAACACTGTATTCTGATTCATGAGAAATATATCTCAGAAGTATAAAGTTCCATATGCAAGGTTCTCAAACTGCTGGAAATGCTAAAGGCATCTGACTAGCTACTGTTCTTTCACTTTTAAAACAGGTATGCAGGAGTCCAAAATGGCAGCATAGGAAGATCCTGAACTCATCTGCTCCCACGGACACACCAAATTTACACCAACACCAGGAGCAATTTCTCCTGAAGAAGAGCTGAGGGCTGAATGAACAGCTTCTGCATAGCAAATAATAGATGGACCACATACAGACCAGTAGGAGAGAGGAGACACTCTGTCTTTCAATGGGAGCCCCACCCCCAATGTGACAACCTGCAGTTGGGAGGGATAGAACTGAGAAGCCCACACAGAGTCTTGCCTGCCCTGGAGCACAGAGGAAAAACAGCAGTTTAAAGGTCACCTAGACTGTGTGTGAAGGAAATCCATGTACTAACCCTTGAGCATTTGCCAAATGATCAGGGAACTGCTGGAACTCTCTCCAGGGTCACATGCACTGGTGAGCACCAATTTTTGCATTCCCTTTCCACATTGATAGCACAAGTGGGAACACAGTCCAGGCACTCTAGCTGGCCCACCAATGCTGCCCCAGTGCACCCTGGACCCCTATTCCACATCAAATCCAGCTGTCTCCCCAAGGCAGCCTCACTGCAGCACCTCAAGGCCCCCCTTGCTTTTGCCTGCCCCAACTCCAGACATCTCACCAAGAGGGCCTCAGAGCAGCGTGTCCTAGGACCTCCCCAGCCTGTGTCCACTATAGCTGGAGACGCTCCATCAGGTTTGTCATGGTGCAGCATGCCGTGGACTCCCCCGGCCAGTGTTGGCTCCATCCATCCCACTGGGGTATCCCCAATGTAGCATGCCTTGAGATGCCCCACCTGGCCTGTGCCCACTCCAGTCCCAGCTGGCTTGCCAAAGCTGCATGGCACATGCAGTCTACACAGGGGATGCTCCTACACAAGGCCCTTCCTTCAAGACTAGGAGAGGTAGCTATTTTGCCTAATTCATATAAACAAACACAGAAAGTCAAACAAAATGAAGAGATGGAGAAATGTGCCAAACAAAAGAAGAAGATAAAATCCCAGGAAAAAAATTCTAATAAAACAGAGAGAAGCAATTTATCTGATAAAGAGTTCAAAGTAATGGTCAAAAAGATGCTCATTGAACTCAGGAAAGGAATGGAGGAACACAGTGAGAATTTCCATAAAGAGATAGAAAATTTAAGAAAAAAACAATTAGAGCTGAAGAGTACAATAACTGAAATAAAAAATACACTAGAAGCTAGGGGGCCAGCTCTGTGGTGTAACAGTTAAGTTCACACTCTCCACTTCGGTGACCTGGTGTTTGCTGGTTTGGATCCTGGGCACAGACCTACTCACTGCTTATCAAGCCATGCTAGGGCAGGTGTCCCACATATAAAACAGAGGAAGATGGGCACAGATGTTAGCTCAGGCCAAAAAAGGGAGGAGAATTGGTAGCAGATGTTAGCTCAGGGCTAATCTTCCTCAAAAAAAAAAAAAAACCCACAACACTAGAGGAATCAACAGAAGATTAGATGATGCAGAAGAAAGGATCAGCAATCTGGAAGACAGAATAGTGGAAATCACCCAATCAGAATACAAAAAGAAAAAAGAAATTTCAAAAATGAGAATAGTTTAAGGGACCTCTGGGACAACGTCAGGCATAGTAACATTTGCATTATAGGTGTCCCAGAAGGAGAAGAGAGAGAGAGAAAGGGGCAGAAAACTTACTTGAAGGAATAATGGCTGAAAACTTCCCTAAGCTGAGGAAGGAAGCACATCCAGGTCCAGGAAGCACAGAGAGTCCCAAACAAGATGAACCCAAAGAGATTCAGATGAAGACATGTTAAAATTAAAATGGCAAAAGTTAAAAATAAAGAGAGAATGTTAAAGGTAGCAAGAGAAAACAACAAGGGAGACCCTGTAAGACTATCAGCTGAATTTTCAGCAGAAAATTTGCAGGCCATAAGGGAATAGTATGATATATTCAAAGCACTGAAAGGAAAAAACTTACAACCAAGAATACCCATTAAGGCTGTCATTTCAGAATTGAAGGAGCCATGAAGAGTGTCCTAGACAAGCCAAAACTAAAGGATTTCATCACCACTAAACTGACCTTACAGGAAATGTTAAAGTCTTCTTCAAGCAGAAAAGAAAAGGCCATAACTAGAAACAAGAAAAGATATGAAAGAAAAACCTCACTGGCAAAAGTGAATACATGGTAAAGGCAATGTATCAGCCACTTAAAAAGTTAGTATGAAGGTTAAAAGACAAAAGTAGTAAAACCAACTATAGTTAAGGGATACATATACAAAAAAGATGTAAAATATGACATCAAAAACATAAAACATGAGGGGAGGTAGTAAAAATGTAGTGTTTTCAGAATGTGTTTGAACTTAAGAGGCTATCAGCTTAATACAGACTGCTATATGTATAGGTTGATATATATGAACCTCATGGTAACCACAAACCAAAAACCCACAATAGGTAAACAAAAAATAAAGAGAAAGGAACCCAAACATAACACTAAAGAAAACCACCAAACTACAAGAGAAGAGACCACGTGAAGAAGAAAGGAACAGAGAAGTACAAAAACAACCAGAAAACAACGTGCAAAATGGCAATAAGTACATACCTACCAATAATTACTTTAAATGTGAACGGAATAAATGCTTGTATCAAACACATAGGGTGACTGATGGATAAAAAACAAGACCCATATACATGCTACGTACAGAAGACGCTGCAGATCCAAGGACACACACAGACTGAAAGTGAAGGGATGGAAACAGATATTCTATACAAATGGAAACAAAAAAAAAGCTAGGGTAGCAATATTCATACCAGACAAAATAGTATGTCTATTTGTTAAAACAAAGACTGTAATGAAAGACAAGGAAGGGCACTACATGATGATAAAGAGGTCATTCAAAGAGGAGGATATAACATTTGTAAGTATTTATGCACCTAATCATCATAGGAGCACCTAAATATATAAAGCAAATATTAACAGACATAACGGGAGAAATTGACAGAAATACAATAATAGCAGGGGACTTTAGTACCCCACTTACATCAATGGATAGATCATCCAGACAGAAAATAGAAAAAGAAATATGGGCTTTCAACAACACATTAGATCAGATGGCTGTAATAGATATATCCAGAACATTCCATCCAAAGACTGAAACATTCTTTTCAAGAGCACACGGAACATTCTCCAAGATAGATCACATCAGGCTACAAAACAAGTCTCAATAAATTCAAGAAGATTGAAATAATAGCAAGCATCTCTTCTGAACACAATGATATGAAACTAGAAATCAATTACAAGACGAAAACTGGAAAGAACACAAACGTGGAGATTAAACAAAGTGTTATTAAACAGCCAATGAGCCAAAGAAGAGATCAAGGAGAAATAAAAAAATAGCTGGAGACAAATGATAATGGAAATACAACTTTCCAAAATCTGTGGGACAGGGGCTGGCCTGGTGATGTAGGGGTTAAGTTCACACATTCCACTTCAGCAACCCAGAGTTTGCTGGTTTGGATCCTGGGCGTGGACCTATTCACTGCTTATCAAACCATGCTGTGGTAGACATCCCACATGTAAAGTAGAGGAAGATGGCCCTGGATGTTAGCTCAGGGCCAATCTTCCTCAGCAAAAAGAGGAGGATTGGCAGTGGATGTTAGATCAGGGCTAATCTTCCTCAAAAAATAAATAAAATTGAAAAAAAATCTGTGAGACACAGCAAAAGCAGTTTTAAGACAAAAGTTCATAGCAATAGAGGCTTACCTCAAGGAACAAAAATCTCAAATAATCTAATTTTACACCTAAAGGAGCTAGAAAAAGAACAAGCAAAGCCCATATTTAGTAGAAGGAAGGAAATGATAAACATCAGAGAGGAAATAAATGAGATTAAAAAAACAATAGAAAAGATCAATGAAACTAAAAGCTGGTTCTTTGAAAAGATAAACAAAATTGACAAAACTTTAGCCAGACTCATCAAGAAAAAAAGAGAGAAGGCCCAAATAAATAAAATCAAAAATGAAAGGAGAGATGCTACAACTGACATCACAGAAATACAAAGAACCATACTACCATATATGCCAACAAATTGGAAAACCTAGAAGAAATGGATAAATTCCTAGAAACACACAACCTTCTAAGACTGAATCATGAAGAAATGGAAAATATGAATAGATCGATTACAAGTAGTAATTTAAAAACTCCTCCAAAACAAAAGTCCAGGACCAGATGGCTCCACAGATGAAGTCTACCAAACATTTAAAGAAAAGTTAATATCAATCCTTCTCAAATTATTCCAAAAAATCTAAGAGGAAGGAATGCTTCCAAATGCATTTTATGAGGCCAGCATTACCCTGATACCAAAACCAGGCACAGGCACAACAAAAAAAGAAAATTACAGGCCAACATCCCTGACGAACTTAGATACAAAAATTCTCAACAAAATGTTAGCAACTGAACTCACATTAGATCATATACCACAATCAAGTGAGATTTATTCCAAGGATGCAAGGATGATTCAACATCTGTAAATCAATGTGATACACCACATTAACAAAAAAATAAAGGATGAAAATAATGATTATCACAATAGATTTAGAAATCTTGGAAAATTAAACATCTGTTTATGAAAAAACTCTCAACAAAGTGGGTACAGGAGGAACTTTTCTCAACATAATAAAGGCCATATATGACAAACCCACAGCTAACATCATACTCAATGGTGAAAAGCTGAAAGCTTTTCCTCTAAGATCAGGAACAAGATAAGGATCCCTTTCTTGCCACTTTTATTCAACATAGTTTTGGGAGTCCCAGCCACAGCTATTAGGTGCGAAAAAGAAATAAAACGTATTCAAATCAGAAAGGAAGAAGTAAAACTGTCACTATTTGCAGATGACATGATGCTATATATAGAAAACCCTAAAGACTCCACCAAAAAACTATTGGAACTAGTAAACGAATTCAATAAAGTTGTAGGATACAAAATCAATATGCAGAAATTGATGCAAAACCAGAGGCACACACAACTAGAATCTACAAGTATGTACTTGGAGGCTTTGGGGAGAAGAATAAAAAGAAAAGAAGATTGGCAACAGTTGTTAGCTCAGGTGCCAACCTTTAAAAAGAAAAGCAAATCGATTACATTTCTATACACTAATAACCAGCTATCAGAGAGAGAAGTTAAGAAAACAATCCTATTTACACATGCATCAAAAACAATAAAATATCCATGAAAAAATTTAACTAATGAGGTGAAATACCTGTCCTCTAAAAACTATAAGACATTGATGAAAGAAATTGAAGATAATACAAATAAATGGAAAGATAAATCGTCCTCATGGATTGAAAGAATTAATACTGTTAAAATGTCCATACTATTCAAAGCAATCAACAGATTCAGTATAATCCCTATCAAAATATCAATTACATTTTTCACAGAACTAGAACAAAGTATCCTAAAATTTGTATGGAACCACAAAAGATCCTGAGTAGCCAAAACCATTCTGGGAAAGAAGAACAAATCTGGAAGTATCACACTCCCTGATTTCAAACTATACTGCAAATCCAAGGTAATCAAAACGGTATGGCTCTAGCACAAAAACAGACACATAGATCAATATAACAGAATAGAGAGCCCAAAAATAACCCCACACATATATGGTCAATTAATCTATGACAAAGGAGGAAAGAACATATCACAGGAGAAAGACCATCTCTTCAGTAAATGGTGTTGGGAAAACGGACAGCTACGTGCAAAAGAATGAAACTGAACTGCTATATTAAACCATTTACAAAAATAAAGTCAAAATTGATTAAAGGCTTGAATGTAAGACCTGAAACCATAAAATTCCTAGAAGAAAATGTAAGCAATTTGTCAGCTCTTTGACATCAGTCTTAGCAATACATTTTTGGACCACTCTCCTCAAGCAAAGGCAAGAAAAGCAAATATAAACAAATGTATTACATCAAACTAAAAAGATTTTTCACAATGAAGGAAATATTAAACAAACAAAAACGCAACCTACTGAATGGGAGAAGATATTTGCAAATGATACATCTGACAAGGCGTTAATATCCAAAATATATGAAGAACCTATGAAACTTAATATCAAAAGCACAAACAATCTGATTTAAAAATGGGCAGAGGAGTTGAATAGACATTTTTCCAAAGAAGACATACAGATGGCCAACAGGCATATGAAAAGATGCTGAATATCGCTAACTATCAGGGAAATGCAAATCAAAACCACAATGAGATATCACCTCACACCTATCAGAATGGCTATTACAAAAAGACAAAAGGGACTGCCCCGTGGCTGAGTGGTGAAGTTCACCCGCTCTTCTTCTGCAGCCCAGGGTTTGGCTGGTTTGGATCCTGGGCGTGGACATGGCACCTCTCATCAGGACACACTGAGGCAATGTCCCACATAGCACAACCAAAACCACCCACAACTAGGATATACAACTACGTACTGGGGGGCTTTGGGGAGAAGAAGAAGAAGAAAAAAAGAAGATTGGCAGCAGATGTTAGCTCAGGTGACAATGTTTAAAAAAAAAATAAGACAAAAAATAACAAGTGTTGGCTAGGATGTGGAGAAAAGGAAACCCTTGTGCACTGTTGGTGGGAATGCAAATTGGTACAGCCACTATGGAAAACAGTATAGAGTTTCTTCAAAAAAATTAAAACTAGAACTACCATACAATCTAGCAATTCCACTTCTGGGTATTTATCTGAAGAAAATGAAAACACTAATTCAAAGAGATATATGCACCCACATGTTCATTGCAATATTATTTAGAATAGCCAAGATATGGAAGTTACCTAAGTATCCATCAATATATAAATGGATAAAGAAGATGCAGTATATATACACAATGGAATACTATTCAGCCACAAAAAAGAAAGAAATCTTGCCATTTACAACAACACCTTAAGGGTATTATGCTAAGTAAAATATGTCAGACAGAGAAAGATAAATACTGTATGGTTTCACTTATATGTAGAATCTAAAAAACAAAACAAAGAAAGAAAACAAAACAGAAACAGACTCATAGATACAGGAAACAAACTGGTGGTTGTAAGAGTAGGGAGAGGTTGAGGGGTGGGCAAAATAGGTGAAAGGGATTAAGAGGTACAAACTTCCAGTCATAAAATAAATAATTCATGAGGATGCAATGTACAGTATATGAAATACAATCAATAATATTTTAGTAACTTTGTATGACGACAGATAGAACCTAGGCCTATCATGGTGATCATTTCATAATGTATATAAATATCAAATTACTATGATCTACACCTGAAACTAATAGGATATTATATGTCAATTATTCTTCAATAAAAACAAGTTTTCAATAAATAAGACAGGCATGCAAATGTTTTCTGTAATTTGAATTTGTAGCACTATTGTAATGAAATTTCTTTAAATGATGTGCTTGTACATTTATGCTCAATGAAGAGAAAGGCAACTAATATCATCTAATTTATATTCTAAATTTGTTTGTGGTGCTTGGAAAGACAGAATGGATGTCTTGTGTATATATGTGATGTATGAACATCCTCAATGATTTCGTATAGATCTCCTAAGCTGGGGATGACATCACTTAGCCAGTCCGATGATGGTATCAGTGCACTATGGCACAGTGGAGAGTACTTGACTCCACACACCTCAGTTCAGCCCTCAGTGATCAGAAGTCTGGTTATCCATCTGTTAAAATTGTGCACATTAAAGAGATTACATGAAGGATTGGGCTAGGGCCACAAAGCAGGTCAGAGAAATCCTATAATGTAAAGACATTAGGCTGAATTACCAGGGGTATTGAAACCCCTCCTGCTGCTTTTTGACCCCAGTGCATGAGCCACTAAACCAATGTAAGGCATCCCAAGACCATCAGGTAAAGGCCTAGGAACTTAATGCGAATGACTACAATTTTGGATAACTGGAAAATCAACACACTCAAAGAATCACAAAAAACCTTACTATGTTTGTCAAAGAAGCTAGGAGAAGCCTAATTTCCAAGTGGCTTTTTTTTTTTCGGTGAGAAAGATTGTCCCTGAGCTAACATCTTTTGCCAATCTTTCTCTTTTTGCTTGAGGAAGATTGTCCCAGAGCCAACATCCATACCAATCTTCCCTGATTTGGTATGTAGGACGCCGTCACAGGATAGCTTAATGAGTGGTGCCCAGGAGACAAATTCTCAAACCCCGGGCTGCCGAAGCAGAGCCGCGACCTTAACCACTATGCCGCTGGGCTGGCCCCGCAAGTGGGTATTTTTTTAAGATGCTTATGTATATCCCAAGTTTATCTTTAAATAAGGGGCCTAAACTTGCATTCAAACACTCAAAGTGTAGGAAGTTGCAGTGAAACCTCATAAATTATAAACAACTGATATTTTATCAAAATACAACTTTTTATTTAGGTGACAGAAAATATAGGTAATATGAAATATAAATAATGATCTTCAGAAACCTCATTGTTTAGTTGCATGCTGGAATGCATTATGCAAAGGTAATTTATTCTTGATAATAAGAGTGTTCAGTGTAGATCATTGTTAATTTTTATGACATATTGGGCAATTTTGATGATTTTTCTATGGCAGCCACAAGATCTACGAGAAAAAAAATGGCCTATGGGAGGCTGAAATGCTCATCTTTTCATCCAAATGATCAACTTAAATCTAAATCCATGAGAATGTGTGCCTTTATTTTAATAACTATATTACGAAATGTCAGTGTATTTCTTTAAGTGAAATGGTAAAACCTTAGCCTGGTGAGAGGGGTTTTCCCCACACTGAAGATTTATTAATTACACCTGTGAAGTTAACGTGCTGTTCTATTTAACTACCTATGTCACAAAACTAAATATTATCAGACAATGAAGATTACTCAGAAGAAAATCATCTTTGTTGATGTGAGATTTAATTGCTGAAATTTAAGAACGCAAATCTCTAGGCGTGTTCTCTACCACCAAACTACAGATGCTCTCTGTGTCGTCCCCTGCAGCAACTTCTTAGGCATTCCATATGGCTAGCAGAACTATTAGCAAGCACATGCAAAAAACTGTGAGACGAAGTAAAACTGAATAATTCAGACAATTGATTTACATGTGATGTGTCACTCAAGGAATTTTATGACATTATTTCAGTTAAACAATTGTATGGTGAATTTTAATTCCAGCTATAAAAAATCATTGAATGGTTATAATTTTGAAATTAGATTAAGAAACATAAAAACTCACAGTCTTCCAGAGACAATATTTTTTTAGATCTTAGGCTGGTGAATAAACTCTAATTTTCATAGTTATGCAGGTAGATGCTTGTCAATATAAACAGAAAGTGACATTAAGCGTATAATTGTATATAATGAGGAGTTATATATATTCAGATAATTGTGCCAGTTTTATTGAATACAATCTGTTAAATGAAAAATCTGACTAGATTGGTGTACATATAATCAGAAGTCCTCGTATGTTTGGGAAAGAGCACAGGACTTTGAAAGCAGAGGAGTTGAGGGCTGGGATCTGTTCACTTACTTGGAACTAAACCTTGAGCCAATTACTTAGCCTCTTTAACCTAAATTTCTTTATCATGGAAATCTGGAGAATGGGCTACGTGATCTTTAAATTCCATCCAGCTCTACAATTTTATAATTCTGTTTACTTCCTATTATATGTGTGTATATATATAATTTTTTGGTGAAGAAGATTGCCCCTGAGCTAACATCCATGACAATCTTCCTCTATTTTGTATGTGAGATGCTGCCTGATGAGTGGTGTGTACGTCTGTGCCTGGGATCAGAACCTGTGAACCCCAGGCTGCCAAAGCAGAGCCGCGAGCTTAACCACCTGGTCGGCGCCTTTATATTTTTATCTGCCTGCGTGATCCTTAAAATTCCACCCAGCTCTATGGTTTTATAACTCAGTTGACCTCTAATTTTGTATTTGTATCTCATTAAGAGAGACAGTGAATATGGGAGAAATTGAGCCATGTCGGATAAAGAGGCTGTCATAAAGAAACAGCATGCTCTCAATGCACCCAACTGCGCTGGCCTGGACAGATTGCAGATCTATTATGAAGGATCTTTGAGGAAAAGTGGGAAACATGCGCAATACCAGGCAAATGGTCTTCCATCGTTTTTCAGGGGAAAGAATGTAGCTGTCAGATACAGGTGGGGACACTGGGCCAGTATCCGGGAGGCCAGGACACCTTTCCTGCCATTAAGTCTCATGAGCCAACCAGAATCCTTGCTATGAACTCTTCCTCGTATTTAAGCTAGGGTTCAGAAAGGTTTTTTTAACTTGCAGCTAAAAACATTTGGCCAAATAATTCTAATAGTAAAGTGAATGAACAAGATGAATAGCTCTTTTACAAGTGAGAGAAAAGACGCAGGGAAATATCTTCTACCTCACTTAAGAATAAAGAAGTGTGATGAGATTTCCTTCTTTTCCCAACAAACTGGCAAAGATAAAATGTTATACCCATATTTTGCAAGCAAGAGGAAAACAGGTCTGTTGGGAGTATACATTACCACAAACAATATGGAGGGAAATTAGGCAACACATATCAAAACCTAAACTGTGCATATCATTTGAACTAGGATCTCACTTCTAGAAATTTATATTAAGGTGATAATTGTGCAAGTTCAAGAAGATTTATGCTAATGATGTTGATTGCAGCATTTAATAAAAACTTTAATATTTGAAATAACATTTATCAATAGAGGGAAGACTACCATATGATGAAACAATTTGTTACTTTAAATAATATGATACATTTATTCACCTATTTTTTATTGTCCATCTCGTTCCACCAGCATGTAGCTTTATCAGGCAGAGGCTTTGTCATCAGGATATTTTCCTACACCTACAACAGGGGCTTAATAAATGTGGCTCAGTGATTGAATGAATTGAAAATGGCAGAGTATAGATATGAAAATATATTCATGATCTTCTGTTGGAAGAAGCAAGAAAAAGAACAAATGAAACCTGTCAATAACTAAGAGAAAAATGAAGATGAAGATGAAATGAATAAATTAGAAAATAGAAAATAGTTAACAGAATCTCAAAATTTCAATGGGAGTTAATTTTTGGATTTTAACAATGAGATTCTAAAATATATCTGAGAAAATAATTGGGTGCGGCAGCAATGAAATTTTTGGGAAAGATTAATTGGAGTATGTGTGGGTGTAGGAGGCTGGGATGAGGGGCTTACCCCATAAGATGTGTGACATATTATCAAGTTAAAGTAGTTTGTGTGTTATACTGGCACAAACATCAACTGATAGGTCAATGGAACAGACTAGATCACCTAATGATTTACAGAGCAGTGGAGTGGCAAATCAGTGCGGAAAGAATGACTGATTCAATAAATGGAACTGAGGTGACTCGTTAGTGGTTTGAAAGTGCCATATTAAATTTCCCTATCATGGCATACTCTAATTCAGTATACCATGACTCTATTTCAGGTCAATCAAATGTTAACTGTAAACATATGCCAAAAATATCCCATAAAAACTAGAGTAAATATATCTATATGGTCCTGAGATTGGCAAGGCCTTTCTAAGCCTAAAGGAAAGGAAGGCTCTCTGAAGGGACAAAAATGATAAATTTTACCACAATAATTAAAAACCTTTGAATTTGAAAATAAAAATAAAGGGCAAAGTACAAAATCAGAAAACTCCTTGTAATAAAGCAATAGACAGAGCTACCAGAAAGCTAATATATTGATGAGAAAAGAAGTCAATGTAACTCATAAAATAATAAATTAAAATGGCTAATGAATATATGACAAAGTACTTGACTTCACCAATAATCAAAGGTATGCAGATTAAACCAGATATCTTTGTAGCTGTTTATAAATTATCAAAAATAAAGAATAACCAACATTAGCAAGAATGAGGGAAGACATATACTCTCAGACCACTACGGAAATGTGAATTAGCAGAAACTTTCTGGAAAAAAACTTCAGCAAAGTGAATCAACATTTCCAAATATACCACATGTTTACAAGTTACTTTTCGTATGAATAGTTCATTTTAACATGTTCTTTAAAAATAAATTATACAGGGTTTATCTAAACATATTAACATCGTCAAAATGCATTCAGATGGAGCAGAAAAGCCAGAAGTCCTTCTGTGCGACTTTAACCCTGTTTTCAACAAATTGCAATGATCCTTGCTGTGTTTTCTTACAGGTCTCTTTCACTGAATTTCCTGTGTAAATAGAAAAATATATTGTTTGGCTTCGAGGGTTTTTTTGTTCAATGGGATATTTATACCAGATGAGTTTTCCCATCTTATTCTGTGGTAACAAATCACCACCAAAATCTCAGTGGTTTCACACAGAAAAGTGTATTTTTCGCTATGCTCAGCCGTTCTTCCACGCGAGGATGCAGGGATCGAGACATGCACGGGGTAGCTGTGTCATCTGGAACACGTGTTCTCCAGGTTTTTGATGCAAGGGAAGAAAGGGACAGCAGGCCACACACTGGCTCAAAATGCTTTGGCTCAGAAATGACAAGCATTAATTCCACTCACAGCTCATTGGCCAAAACTAGTCACATATCCCCAAGTGCATGCACAGTGGCTGGGGAATGTGGTGGAACATACAGATATTTGGTATAAATATCTTTAGTTATTAATAAATATTTTTAATAAATTAATAAATATTTTTGTAGTAAATATTTCTGCTATAGTGTTGTATGTATTGTTTCCTTCTCTTAAAATGTGTATAGCAAGTGGGAGAGATGAGCTCAGGCAAGTTGACTAGATTTCAAGTGGAGATCAAAGGGAAGAGAGATTGTCCAGTAATTAAGATCATATAGGTTTGAAACACTCAACAATTCTTTTTTTTTTTTACTAAATTAAGAGTTAAGCCTGAAAAGGACTTTGAGCAAAAAAAGCTTATAAGACAATGTGAATGTACTTAATGTGCCTGGACTGTACACTTAAAAATGGTTCAAATGGTAAATATTATGAATATTTTACCACAATAAAAAAACCCTATAAGAACTCTCAGTTAAACAGAGTGAATCAGGCTTGAAACAAAGATTAGATTAAGGCTATTGCCTTCCCACCAAGCCTGTTATGTCAGAGGCGTCAAATTTACCATCGTTGAGAGAGAGGGAGAGGCATGGAGATGAACGAAGAAATAAAACGGGTTTGAAAACTGTGTCTATCAAAGAGTATAAGTGATGGTTACTGGCACATGGAACCGACTGGAAACAAATAGGTCAAAGTGTTGGAAGGAATTTTATGACCAAGGGAAGCTTGAGTCTGGCGTAACAAATCCTGTTTCTACAAAACAACCTTGGGTTCTTTTCTTTTTCTTTTCCAGCTTTATTGAGATATAATTGACAAATAAAAAGTGTATATATTTAAAGTGTACAACCTGATGTTTTGATATACATATACATTGTGAAATAATCACCACAATCTAGCTAATCAACATATCCATCACCTCACGTAGTTACCATTTTCTTTTCTGCTTTTGTGGAGAGAACACTTAAGATTTACCCTCTTACTAAGTTTCAAGAAGACAATAAAGAATTATTAACTATAGTCATAGTGCTGTACTTTAGATCTCCAGGACTTCCTCATCTGGCAGAACTGAAACTTTATAATTCTCGACCAATATCTCCCCATTTCCCCCATCCCCCAGCCCCTGGTAATCACCATTCTATTCTTTGCTTCTATGAACCTGGCTATTTTAGATTCAACATGTAAGTGAGATCATGCAGTATTTGTTTTTCTATGTGTGACTTATTTCACTTAGAGTAATGACCTCCAGTTTCATCCATGTTGTTGCAAATGGCAAAATTTTCTTCTTTTTTAAGGCTGACTAATATTCCATCATGTGTGTGTGTGCATGTATACATATTTTCTTTATTCCCCTGTCAATGGACACTTAGGTTTTTCCATATCTTGGTTATTGTGAATAATGCTGCAATGAACATGGGAGTGCAATTATCTCTATGAGATACTGATTTCATTTCCCTTGGATATATACCCAGAAGTGGGATAGCTGGATCATAAGGTAGTTCTATTTTGTTTTTTTGCTGAGGAAGATTCACCCTGAGCTAACATCTGTGCCAATCTTCCTCTATTTTGTGTATGGGTTGCCACCATTGCCTGGCTGCATGAGTGGTGCAGGTCTGCACCCAGGAGCCAAACTTGGGCCACCAAAGTGGAGCGCACTGAACTTAAACACTAGGCCCCGGGGCCAGCCCCAGGTAGTTCTATTTTTAATTTTTTGAGGAACCTCCATACTGTTCTCCATAATGGCTGTACAAATTTACATTCCTACCAACAGTACACAAGGGTTCCCTTTTCTCCACCTCTTTGCCAATACTTGTTATTTCTTGTCTGTTTGAGGACAGCCATTCTAACAGGTGTGAGGTGATATCTCATTGTGGTTTCAATTTGCACTTCTCTGATGATCTGTGATGCTGAACACCTTTTCCTATACCTGTTAGCCATTTGTATGTCTTCTTTTGAGAAATGTGTATCAAGGTTCGTTCCTTTTTTAATTGAGTTATTTAAAACAATCTTAGTCTTCTAAACTTGCATGGGCAGGGTGTGTGCTGCCAAAGCTATGGAGTTCCCTTGGAGCACGTTCATCCAATGCCCACAGGGGTATGTACAGCCATGGGGGTAACTGACAAAAAAGAAAGTCCTCCCAGAGAACAGAGTTGGAGTCGGAATCAAGGAACTTCCCTCACTCCTAGGGAGAGGATTTTCTATGTCTTGATGAAACATCATCACTTTTAAAGAACTTCCTTACTTCTCGGCACAACAAGATGTTTTTGGTTCACCTGTGTTTCCTTGGCCCCAGACTTGGAATCAGCCATCCTTCCAAAGAGGACCAGCTACTTCTAGTAAAAAATGATGTCTCAAAGTGAGTTTCTGGGCCCTCGGTGTACACACTGCTTTGAGGGTTGCAGCTCCTAGGCTCTCTCAGTGGCCAGAGCTAGAGAATACACACACACACACACACACACACACACATATATACACATGTTCACATCTGTATTTATTTCTACATCTATCTACATGGTTTCAAAGCCATGATTTCATCCCTATATTTCCAATTTCAATCTACCACCACAAAGTCCAATCTGGTTTTTTCTCCCTTTCTGTATTTGTAACTCCCATCTCTGACAGTGAGAAACCTAGCTCCTATCATCTTTACCACATTTATTTGAGCGATCTCTCTGTATGTAGCCAATCTTACACTGTTGCTGCTTTCCCCCACTCCACATGGGTGCCCTCCTCACTTCGCTTGGCTCCAGCACTCCACTCTGGGCCATCACAGGTCCCTTCCCTTCTGCTGGACCTGTCCCCCCAGCCCTCCCAGTGCGGACGCATCAATTGCAGTGATGGATTTTGGATTGAATTGTTGAGGAAGGAAAGAAAAATAGAGGAAAGGGAAGGGGAGAGGAAGAAATAGAATTTAAAGGGGGAGTAAAAGGTAGGAAAGGAAAAAAGAAAAGAAAAAGGAAAGAGGAAACGGAAGAGGAAGGTTAGTGCCACAGCGTTTTCACAGTACAATGAAGGTTTCATCCCACTGGGCACTCTCAGAGGGGTCATATAAACTGTTGCAAGGCCAGACACTCTGTTCAGGGGAAGGAAGAACTCCTTCCTGTCTCTTGTCTCCCACTGGGCAAACTGACCCCCATGGGGCATTAACTCCCCTGTGCCTCTGGTTGCCTCACCTGGCTTTTGCAGGCCCTCACTAGGGAAGCCAGAGGCCCCACAGGTCTGGGCAGGCCAGTGTGTGGCAGTGGTGGTGTCTTTCTGTTAGGGTGCCCTGCATCTTAATCTGAAGTGGTGGCAACAGCAACAGCAGAAAATGGCCTCAGTGACATACAAGCCACTGCTATTGCTTTTCTGACAGAAAAACAAGGCAAACGTGTGAATCTAGAGGAGTCATTAAACTAAAGCGTTACAGTCCATCCTTTTCCTGAGAGGAAAAACTGAAGTCCAATTCTTCAAGCTAGTGCCCAGTTGCAATTTCCCAGAATATTAGCAGACCAAGCCATTGTTCATCTCTTGCGATTTGTCTCAGAGTTGTAGTTATTATCCAATATCTTCTTCCCGCACCATCTATTCTAGATTTCTCTATTTTCAGATAGTACTTTGGCAGCCTGGATTGCTTGCAGTCAAATGACCCAGAGCTCCATCCTCAGTGGTTTGAGCCCTTGGTTACCTTTTCTTAAGGACCAGGGTTTCTGCTATTGTCCACTGACAGTTATCTGTCATGGAAGTATGGAGAGAACCCACAGTACCTCTCTGGGTTGCTCATGGCAATCAGGTCAGTTACTCCAGCCTCTGCTTGCTGGTCTTCTGGCGTGAGGAGTCTGCTGTTGCCCACCTGCATCAGCCATTGTGTATGGAAGTCTCAAGAGCAACCATGGTAAATCTTAATTCTACATCTTGGTTCTCCAGATTTGTGTATTCTAGCTAGTGGGGACACAGCATCATTTATCAGCCATTGGTTTAGTTCACATATTCATCCTGGAGGGCAGAGTCCAAATCCCACAAGGTATGTTCCTTAAGCTGGCACCTTATCTGAGTCTTCAACGACCATGTCTTCCTTTTATACAACTGGCCCGTAAAAACTGACATGTGTGATTAGCCATCTTCTTTCCCCTTTTGCTTTTTTGCTGCAAAACAACATGGTGACTCTAGAAGCTATACTATAATAACTACGGCAGAGCCACGTGATGGAAGGAACTGAAGTGCCACAGGAAGGGATCACTTACCAGCTAGGAATATCCATTTTAGATTTTATATGAGCAAAAAATAAACA
This sequence comes from Equus quagga, assembly GCF_021613505.1. NCBI lineage: Eukaryota > Metazoa > Chordata > Mammalia > Perissodactyla > Equidae > Equus > Equus quagga. Next base: position 80,768,237 of record NC_060269.1, read on the forward strand.
TTTATTGTATTTTAGCCATTGTACATTTTGGGCATTGTTTGTTAAATTAGCTAGTTTTACTAGTAACGCAATGCTTCACTGAGGCCAAAGCTCTGAGCTAAACTCCTGCCTTTCTAGAAACTCAAAACAATAATTACCTGAAAATTAAGCCACAGTGCACCTTAGCTGATACTTATCTAGTCTCAGACCATTCACGACTGATTTCAAAGTTGTAATGTCAAAATGTAAAATGGTAGGCCCAGTAATAGATGTAATAATATTGATGATTTTACTCATGTAGACTGTTCTATCCTGAATTTACTAAAATTTATCATTACCATCATTATCCAGAGTGGCCGCCATATTCATGTGCCCCATCTCAGACTGCTCGGCTGGGACCTGGGCAAAGTGAAACCATGAGTGCCTCCCGTCTTTGGGGGGACGTTATTCAGGCCATTACCACTGCCAGAAAGAGAAAAGGTCAATTTCATTTGTAATGGTGATGGAATGCAAAATAAAATAATCTATACACTGCACACACCAAATTACATTCTTAAATAGTTTTCAATAGCAGCTTTGATTTTGAAGGAACATGAGGAAAAAAGTGATTATTCTTCAGTATGATTGATTTCTCTGTGGCTTAGGTCAGTTGTTCTCAAATGTTTCAATTTTGCCACTAGGTGACATTCAGCAATTCAGTCCAAAAGGTCAACAGTGTTGAGGAGCTCTAACCTAGGTCATGATATTTCAAGCTTCCTTCTTTAATGTGGCTTCATTTGTAGTTAAACCCTAAACCAAAACAAACCAAAATAAAATAACTGAAACCACTACAAAGTGGGGGAAATAGAAGAAACCTAATTGTCAATTTGTTCCTGATATCAAAATGCCGCTAAAGAGATGTATCACTCTCCTACATATTATAGTACCTATTAAAACAGTAAAGCCAACATCATTTTTATAGTTGTTCTGCACTCCTGTATATTCCTAGTCTTGGCTTTCAGAATGGAGCATCAAACCCCAGATGTCTTCCAGGTTTGCACAACTTCGTAAACTCCAAACGTCATCAAAAGTGAGGTGAATGCAGAAATGTGCTTCTAACAAAGGAAGATCTCCCCCATGTATGCACGAATAGAGAGTCTGAAGGGCAATGGCCAAGGGTGATCATAACCACACACGACCAGAGGGGCCAGTAGGAAGAAAGACAAAATCTCTTGGTGTCCCGCAGTTTTCAAGCACCCCCAGCCATTTCAGGGGTGTTATATACACCTAGAGGTCCAGGCTTCTATGGTTTTCCTCAGAACTACTCTGGGATTAGGGAACAGCATGGCGTGAGAGTGCAACTCACAAGGTAAGGAGGGCACAACATGTGCTCTCCTGCAGCCTTTGCATAGACTGTTGACTTTTGAGACCTCACCCTGTTCCCACAAACCTGGCCAACATAAACAACAAAAACAGCTTGGCTTGCCTGGGGACTATGCTCTTTTTTCCTTCTCCAAGTACGTTCAAGTTTTGGGAGGTGGTTCAGACTTGTCAGTCAGGAAGAACGTTGGTTATAGCCCTCCTGTTCAGGATGGTATGACTGACACAAAACATTCACATACATTTGGGGAATATATGTAAGATGGCTGCTCTGAAGGATGTCACTACTCTTCACCATATAGAAACATAAAATGCATTTATTCCTACTTGGAATAATTCTTTAAAAACTAAGGTGTTCTATTTAAAAGCTTAACATTTATAAATGCAGTTAGACATCACTGATTACAAGCAAGGCCCCTAACAAATTAAAGAAATACTTAGAAGAAAAGCAATGCTCTTTCAGGTGCTTATAATACTTTGTAACAATGCTAATAAAATCCTTCTAAAGAAAGATCCTTCCAGAAAATTGTTTTGGTGTTGAGAGGTATAATCAGCAGCATTCTACTTAATTAAAAAAGTTATGCGTTAAAGTGTTAAAATAGCTGTGGTAATTAAGTAGGTTTAAAATGTCCTCAGATGTGGTATTTTTTTACTACTAATTTGTTAACCAAACCTTTTCTTTGTATATTGGGTGAAGGAAAATTTTAGCTCAGATTAAGGCAATTAATAAAAATAGGAAATTAGAAGAGTTGTAAATTAGTAAGGTATACTATGCTATGTAAAAGAGACGTTCCACTGAAAATAGGATGTTGAACTTGGCAGGTCAGAAGTTAGGGATGATTTTAAGGGAATGGGAAACGAGCCTACAGCAGCCTGAGTGGATTTTAAGGGAGAGGAGACCAGGGAGGTGAGTAATAGTGAAGCTCCAAGACGGAGGTGACTGAAATGGAGGCCAGCGATGGCCACTGTTTCCTCTGGGGGTGAAGCTACACAGCCAACTTAAAGCTGATGAAAATTTGGAAGTCTGGAATAGTCGTTCACCATGGACAACACAGAAGTGAGCTGACTGGAGAAACTGAAGTATTGCCAGTTTAGGTTGAAAACCGTAAAACCACAACAATAAAAAAGAACCAATGATAGGCAATCAAAAACAAAAAATAAAAGTATGTTAACACATCTGGTATCTGTATCCGTTAAGGAAAACGTCTGACTCCATGCGTGTTTCCATCTGCCCCATTTTAGCCATCTTATCTAGTCAGCGGCTTCCTTCCACATTAGCATGTCAGGTGAGGTGACTCCCGTTTCTGTCACACCACTTCTCGGTAGTCAGCAGCAGACCCTGCCCTTGTCTTCTAAGAACTAGTCTGTTGTACGTCAAAATTGGCAGCTGCAACACTTTTTCTTTTCCCTTCTTTTATTGTGGTAACATTCGTTTATAACATTATATAAATCTCAGGTGTACATCATTATATTTATATTTCTGTGACAATTACATCATGTTCACCACCCAAAGAACTAATTACAATCAGGCACCACACACATGTGTCCTGTCACCCCTTTGGCCCTTCTCCTCTCCCCTTCCCCTCTGGTACCCACCACTCCAATCTCTATCTCTATGCGATTGTTTGTTGTTGTTGCTATTTTCTACTTATAAGTAAGATCATACAGTATTTGACTTTCTCCTGTGACATATTTTGCTTAGCATAATACCCTCAAGTTCCTTCCATGTTGTCACAAACGGCCAGATTTCCTCATTTCTTATGGCTGAGCAGTATTCCATTGTGTATATATACCACATCTTCTTTATCCATTTGTCCCTTGATGGGCACCTAGGTTGCTTCCAAGTCTTGGCTATTGTGAATAATGCTGCAATGAACATAGGGGTGCATGTATCTTTACACATTCATGTTTTCATGTTCTTTGGATAAATACCTAGCAGTGGAATAGCTGGATCACGTAACAATTCTATTCTTATTTTTTGAGGAATCTCCGTACTGTTTTTCATAGTGGCTGTACTAGTTTTCACTCCCACAGCAGTGTATGAGGGTTCCTTTCTCTCCACATCTTCTCCAACTCTTGTTGTTTCCTCTCTTAATTAATCCTGTAATTAACTCATTGTAGTTTTGCCTTGTGTTTCCGTAATAATTAGTGATGTTGATTATCTTTTCATATGCCTCTTGGCCATCTGCATATCTTCTTTGGAGAAATGTCTGTTCAGATCTTTTGCTCATTTTTCAATTGGGTTGTTAGTTTTTTTGTTGTTGAGATATATGAGTTCTTTGTATATTTTGGATATTAACCCCTTGTCAGATATATGGTTTGCAAATATCTTCTCCCAGTTGTTAGGTTGTCTTTTCATCTTGTTGATGGTTTCCTTTGCTGTACAGAATTGTTTTAGTTTGATATAGCCCCAATTGTTTATTTTTTCTATTGTTTCCCCTTCCTGGTCAGACACGGCCCTTGAAAATATGCTGCTAAGACTGATGTCGAAGAGTATACTGCCTATATTTCCTTCTAGAAGTTTAATGGTTTGGGTCTTACATTCAAGTCTTTAATCCATTTTGAGTTGATTTTTGTGCATGGTGTAAGATAATGGTCTAATTTCATTCTTTTGCATGTGGCTGTCCAGTTTTGTCAACACTGTTTATTGAAGAAACTTTCCTTTTTCCTTTGCATGTTCTTAGCTCCCTTGTCAAAAATTAGCTGTCCACAGATGTGTAGGTTTATTTCTGGGACCTTGATTCTGTTCCATTGATCTGTGTGCCTGTATTTGTGCCAGTACCATGCTGTTTTGTTTACTATAGCTTTGTAGTATATTTTGAAATCAGGGAGTGTGTGATGCTTCCAGTTTTGTTCTTTTTTCTCAGAATTCCTTTGGCTATTCAGGGTCTTTTGTTGTTCCACATAAATTTTAGGATTCTTTGTTCTATTTCTGTGAAAAATGTTGTTGGACCTTTGAAAGAGATTGCATTGAATCTGTAGATTTCTTTAGGAAGTATGGACATTTTAATGATGTTAATTCTTCCAATCCAAGAGCATGGAATATCTTTCCATTTCTTTGTGTGTTCTTCAATTTCTTTCAACAATGTTTCATAGTTTTCAGTGTACAGATCTTTCACTTCTTTGGGTACGTTTATTCCTAGATATTTAATTCTTTTTGTTGCAGTTGTAAATGGGATTGTATTCTTAATTTCTCTTTCTTCTACTTTGTTGTTAGTCTATAGAAAAACAACTGATTTTTGTATGTTGATTTCATATCCTGCAACTTTATCATATTCATTTATTATTTCCAGAAGTTTTTAAGTAGATTCTTTAGGGTTTTCTATGTATAAAATCATGTCATCTAGAACATGGTGACAGTTTCACATCTTGCTTTCGAATTTGGATCACTTTTATTTCTTTTTCTTGCCTGATTGCTCTGCTAGGACTTCCAATACTATGTTAGATAAGAGTGATGAAAGTGGGCATCCTTGTCTGGTTCCTGTTCTTAGAGGGATAGCTTCCAGCTTTTCTCCATTGACAACAATATTAACTGTGGGTTTGTTATATATGGCCTTTATTATGTTAAGGTACTTTCATTTTGTCCAGAGTTTTTGTCATAAATGGATGCTGTATCTTGTCAAATGATTTCTCTGCATATATTGAGATGATCGTGTGATTTTTATTCTTCATTTTGTTAATGTGGTGTATCATGTTGATTGATTTGTGGATGTTGAACTATCTCTGTATCCCTGGAATGAACCTCACTTGATCATGATGTATGATCTTTTAAATGTATTGTTGTACTCAATTTGCTAATATTTTGTTGAGGATTTTTGATTGATGTTCATCAATGATATGGGCCTATAATTTTGTTTTTTTGTGTTGTCCTTCTCTGGTTTGGCATCAGCGTAATGTTGGCTTTGTAGAATGAGTTAGGAAGCTTCCCCTCCTCTTCAGTTTTTTGGAACAGATTGAGAAGGATAGGATAAAGTCTTCTTTGAATGTTTGGTAGAATTCACCAGGGAAGCCATCTGGTCCTGGCCTCATTTTTTGGCAGGTTTTTGATTACTGTTTTGATCTCCTTACTCATGATTGGTCTATTCAAATTCTCTATTTCTTCTTGATTCAGTTTTGAAAGGTTGTATAATTCTAAGAATTTGTCCATTTCTTCTAGATTATCCAATTTGTTGGCATAAAGCTTCTCATGGTATTCTCTTATAATCTATTGTATTTCTGAGCCGTCTGTTGTAATTTCTCCTCTTTCATTTCTGATTTTATTTATTTGAGCCTTCTCTCTTTTTTTCTTGGTGAGTCTAGCTAAAGGTTTGGCATTTTTGCTCATTTTTTCAAAGAACCAGCTCTTGGTTTCATTGATTTTTTCTATTGTTTTTTTTTAGTCTCTATTTCATTTATTTTTGTTCTGATTTTTATTATTTCCTTCCTTCTACTGATTTAAGGCTTGTTTATTCTTCTTTTTCCATTTCCCTTAGATGCACTGTTGGATTGTTTATTTGGGATTTTTCTTGTTTGTTGAGGGAGGCCTGAATTGTCATAAACTTCCTTCTTAAAACCATTTTTGCCATATCCCATAGATAGCGTATTTTCATTTTCATTTGTTTTCAGGTAGTTTTTGATTTCTCCTTTGATTTCTTCATTGACCCAATCTTTGTTCAGTCGCATTTTATTTAATCTCCACATATTTGTGGCTTTTCTGATTTTCTTTCTGTAGTTGATTTCTAGTTTCATACCTTTGTGGTCAGAAAAGATGCTTAGTATTATTTCAGTCTTCTTAAATTTATTAATACTTGTGTTGTGGCCTCATATATGATCAATCCTGGAGAATGTCTCATGTGCATTTGAAAAGAATGTGTATTCTGCCATTTTTGTATGGAATGTTCTGTATATGTCTACTCAGTCCCTCTGGTCTAATGTGTCATTTAAGGCCGATGTTTCTTTATTGATCTTCTGTTGGGATGATCTATCCATTAGTGTAAGTGGAGTGTTATAGTCCCCTGCTATTATTGTGTTGCTGTCTATTTCTCCTTTCATGTCTGTTAATAATTTCTTTATGTATTTAGGTGTTCTTATGTTGGATGCCTAGATATTTACAAGTGTGATATCTTCTTGTTGGATTGCTCCCTTTATCACTATGTAGTGCCCTTCTTTGTCTCTTGTTACAGTTTTTGTTTTAAAGTCTATTTTGTCTAATGTTAAGTATTGCTGTGCCAGCTTTCTCTTCATTGCCATTTGTATGGAGTATATTTTTCCATCCCTTCACTTTCAGTTTGTGAGTGTCTTTAGTTCTGAAGTGTGTCTCTTGTACACAGCATATATATTGGTTTTGTTTTTTTATCCAATTGGGTACCATATGCCTTTTAATTGGGGCATTTAGTCCATTGACATTTAAAGTAGCTATTGATTGGTATGTACTTATTGCCATTTTGTTATTTTTTTCTGTGTGTTTTAGTAGTTCTTCTCTGTTCCATTCTTCTTCTCTTGCTCTCTTCCCTTGCAGTTTGATTTCTTTCTTCAGTAATATGTTTGGTTTCCTTTCTCTTAGTTTTTTGTGTATTTATTATAGGTTTCTGGTTTGTGATTACCATGAGATTCATATATAATAACCTACATATACAGCAATCTATGTTGAGTTGATGGTCTCTTTAGTTTGACCTCTTTCTAGAAGCTCTACTGTTTTACTCCCTTCCTCCCACATTTTATGTTTTTGATATCATATCTAACCTGTTTTGTTGTTTGTGTGTATCTGTTACCCTCTTATACTGGAAATAGATAATTTTAGTACTCTTGTCTTTTGACCTTCATATTATCTTCATAGGTGGTTGATCTGCTATCTTTACTGTATTTTTGCCTTTATCAGTGATTTTTTGGGATAATTTTCTTATTCCTATTTGCGATCTTCTCTTCCCCGCTTACATAAGACTCTTTAACTTTTCTTGTAAAACTTGTTTCTTGGTGATAAACTCTCTTAATTTTTGCTTGTCTGGGAAACTCTTTATCTCTCCTTCCATCCTGAATGGTAACCTTGCTGGGTAGGATATTCTTGGCTGTAGGTTTATTCCTTTCAACACTTTAAATATCTTGTGCCACTCCTTCTAACCTCTAGGTTTTCTGCTGAGAAGTCAGCTGATAGCTTACGGAGTTTATTTTGTATGTAACTTGTTGCTTTTCTCTTGCAGCTTTTAGGATTCTCTCTTTATCTTTAATTCTTGTCATTTTAATTATATGTGTCTTGGTTCAAGCCTCTTTGAATTTATCTTGTTTGGTGCTCTCTGTGCTTCCTCTACCTGGGTGTCTGTTTCCTTCCTTAGGTTACGAAATTTTTCAGCAATTATTTCTGCAAATAGATTCTTTGCCTATTTGTCTTTCTCGTCTCCTTCTGGGACTCCTATAATATGGATGTTAGTTGTTTAACATTGTCCTGGTGGTCTCTTAGACTGTCCTCATTCTTTTTAATTCTTTTTTCTTTTATCTGTTCAGCTTGGGTGATTTCCTATAGCCTTCCTTCCAGCTCGCTGATCCATTCTTCTGTATCTTCTAGTCTGTGATTAAGCCCCTCTAGTGAATTTTTCATTTCCAGTATTGTATTCTTCATTTCTGATTGGTTCTTTTTTATACTTTCCAATTCTTTGTTGAAGTTCTCATTGAGTTCATCCCTTCTCCTCCCAAGATCAGTGAACATTCTTATGACATTTTGTTTGAACACTTTGTCAGATAGACTGGTTATTTCTGTTTTGCTTAGTTCTTTTTCTTGGGTTTTGTCCTATTCCCTTATTTGGAACATATTACTTTGCCTCCTCATTTTTCCTCTTTTTTGGTGCTTATATCTATGTATAGGTAGGTCAGTCATGTCTCCCAATCTTGGAGAGATGGCCTTATGTAAGAAGCCTTGTGTAGTCCAGCAGTGTGCTTCACTCTCATCACCAGTTCCAAATGTTCCTGGAATGTCCCCTGTGTGGGCTACGTGTGTCCTGTTGTGGCAGGGCTGCTCTTGCTGCAGGTGCTCAGGGAGGCTCGGCTGTCCCCCTGCCTGGCTAGTTGTAGTGCTCAGTTGCGTGTGGTTGCTATGGACCCTTCAGTCACTTTATCAGATTTGGGGAGCCCCAGCACAGTTGGTTGAGCCCCATCACAGTCTAATAGCACATTTCTGTTGCAGATTATCTGGTGAGTAGGCCCCCAGCATGGCTGGTTGCTAGGCTCAGGGACTCACAAATACTGTAGGCCTTTGGCCTGCAAGGCTGTTGTCAGCTCTCTCAGGATTTCAGCTGACTGGGGCTGTCCCCAGGCATGGGAGCACACAATTGTTTCAGGCTTTGAAGTGGGGCAGATCTCCCATGTGACTGTTTGGGAAGCACAAGTCTGCTACAGCTGACAAGCCCCACTACCCACTGGGCCACACACCCTGTCAACACAGTCCTACCCTGTTCATGCACCCTGACGCACTGAGATGGACCCAGTCACCCCACTGCAGAGGCTTCACACACTCCACCAATGCAAACCTGCCCCTCATGCAGGCCCCGCCTCACAGAGGTGGATCCACTCACCCAGCTGCTGAGGTTCCAGGCACCGGACCTATGTGGGCCCACAAGTTGCCTGAGAGCTTACTATTGGGTAGGGCCAGTCCCTAGGGCAGGCTGCCTGCCCTGGCTGAGCTGGATTAAATCAGTGCTCTAGTGGGTGGGATATACCCTGGGCTAACAGGCCAGGGGAAGAACTCCAATGGTGTCTGCCAGTGTCTGTGTTGGCACATGTGTACTAGGTCACAATAATGGCTTCCATCAATGTCTCAATCCCTGTGAAGGTCTCACCTTTCACTGAGATGCACCTAGAGCCTATCCAGTGAATCTGTTTTCACCAAAGGACTGTGCACCTTTCTTTCTGGTGATTTTAGGTTGCTTTCAGATATGGATGAATTTGTGCATGGGTCCTTTAAGAGCAGACTATTTTCCCCTTATGTCTGATAACTGTTCTGGGGATATTCCCTGTTGTTGTTAGTAGCCAGCAAAGCTAGATATTATGACAGTCATCCCAGTTGTGCTAAGTCCAAAAGCTGCTTATAGTGGTAATGCTCACCCACTCAGATGCCCCACTCCTCCAGGGAAGGCTTTGTACCTTAAGATTGCTCCTGGCTGGCTGTGAAGTCCTGTGGCTCATGAAGGTGGTGTTTTTTCTCTCCAGAAAGAAATTTCTGCCTCTTCCACCCTAGTCAGCACAGTCCCTTGTTTCAGGTGTTCTTTTTATCCAGTTTTCAGTTCTCTCTCAGAGGTAATTGTTCCAAGAGTAGTTGTAAATTTTTTGTGTCTGTGGGAGGAGGTGAGTTCAGAGTCTGCCTATACTGCCATCTTGACATTGTCTCTGCAGCAGTTTTTCAATAAGGCAATGCATTGTTCAAACTCTAAAATTTAAATTAGTTTGTAATATTAAATTTCTACTTGCAGACAATCACAAGATTTAGAGGAGAAAGGATGGGAGTAAAGGGAGGAAAATATAGATGTAGAATTAACCAGGCAACATGTTTTGTGTTGGACTAAACAATCATTCCTCTAATCCAGTCTCAGACAAAGAGCCACTGTTTTGTTCCCACAATTCAACTGCCCATTTTAAACAAAATCTTGTTAATTCAGGATTTGCTCATTGGTAATATGCAGATAGGTTCTGGGCTTAAATATTTTTAAGGTGTCAGTGGAGAAAGGTTATGTTAAGCAAGGTAACAGTAAAATAAGATTAAAGAATGAATATTAAGCTGCTTGTGAAAGTAAAATATTTTAACACCTCTTCAAGAATTTAATAGGTCTTTACAGCATACAAAATTGATATGGCTATGTAAAATAATCCAAAAGTCCTGCCACACACCAGTTCTGTATTCAACTGGAGATAATAACAATGCATCTTATCCATTTCATCTACTCTGATGTGTGTCACACACTCAGTGTAGTAGACTCAGTAGTGCAGAGATTCTCAGCCACGGTGGCCTTTTGGTATCCAAAGTTGGATGGCTTTTGAAACACATTCTTCAGAGATGCTGATTTAATTGGATGGAAGTGGGCTTACACATTCCTTAGTTTTAAAATATTTCCAGATGGTTCTAATGAGTTGCTACGTATGAGAACCACTATGTTAGTTCATTGTGAAAGCAAATTACTTGGCCCATAAGCAGCACTTTAAAAATGAAATTCAATATGTACGTAGTAAGGGTAATCTTAATTTTTGAAACTTTTGTCAGCCATATTTGTGATTGTCAGCATGTGGCTATGAATGCTTACTTCGTTGCTGTATAAACTATGTTTTTGACTCTGGATGATGCTAATAGAATCATAGGAACTGATCTTCTATTCACAACTGAATTAATGAGGTTTACATGAAGTTATTTTTCTATTCATAAGGACATTCTTATGAATTAAATTGACTTTTAGTGTGTAGAGTTTAAGAACACAGATTCTGGAGCTAAGCTCCCTGAATTTGAATCCCAGCTCTGCTACCAGCTGGCCTTAGTGACTGTGGGCAAGTTACTCAATCTCTCTGTACCTCAATTTCCTCAACTATCAAGTAGAGAAAATGATTGTTGCTACCTGAGATGATTGTTTTGAGGATTAAAGGAGTTAACGTTTGTATAGCATTACAACAGTACAATATAATAAGTAATATATCACATCTAAATATAAATACATTTTTATTAAATAAATAAGTTTAAAAGTATTCATTTGGACTGTCAGTCAAAGAAACAGCAAAACTTTATTCTAGATCACAACATATTTCACCACCAAAAGAACATCGCCAAAGCATGCGACTTATCAGCAATAATTCCCCGGAGAAAGAGGACTTTTGCACCTAATTTCATGCTAAAAAATGAAACCTAATTTCATATTAAATCAAACCTAATTTCATATTAAATTCAAAATTCGAACCTGATTTTGTATTAAACTGGCTGGGAGCGTAAGTCCTGGAGTTGGTATCTATGTACCGAAACCTTTGAGTTCACTTGTGCCTTTTATTTTAGCACATTGAATGCTTTAATATTTAAAATAAAATAATTTGTGTCTTCATTTCAGGCAAAGTTTGATGTGACACACTGTCTTTGGAATGTTGTGTGAAATCTTACAGTCTTTGAATGCACCAGTTCTCCTAAACAACTGAAGCTGCCCTGGAAGATACTTTGTTTGCACTTCTGATGTTGCAGGTTAAGCACAGAAGCAGGAGGGATGAGTAAAATTTCAGTTCCTGTAGTCACTTAGGTAGATGTCAGTTTTGAATTTGGGAAATTATAGGCTCCATGATAAATATTTCAGGCTGCTGACTACAATGAAAAGTAATTAAAGCAGCTATGACAACAGGTGCTGTATGGGAGAAATGGTGCCTTTTATCGTGAGGTTGTGGGTGCATGTGCTAAATGTGCTCATCATTTTCTCTTTTCTATTATTCACCGAATACCCTGGGGAGATTACTCTATTGCCAGCATTTATAGGATATAATGAAACCACATTAAATATGTATCTGATTGCTGCCAACTGTGTAGAAAGCGTATGCTAACTATGGTCATGTACGGCGAGTGAGTCTCAGAGACCAGTGAAGTTCAACTTTACTGTGGTTTCTTTGTGCTTGACCCACGGGCCTTCACTGTTTCGTTGACCTTTAATTCAAGCATCAGATATTTTTTTATTTGTTTGTTTGTTAAATGAAAGCTTTAAGAGGGTTGTAATAAGATACGTACTTCTTTTAGACGTAAGTGTTTTCACATAGGGAACTCCTTAACATACGGCATATGAACAGCCACGATGGAAAATGATTTTAATCTTATCCGTTTTAATTACATATTTCTTTGGAATATTGAGCACCGTATTTCACAACACGTCTCATTTTAACTCCATCTGACTCAGAGACTTCTCCTTCAAAGCAGAAAGGAAAGATGTTTGAAGTAATCTAGTGGTTCAGTTTTGGTGAATAAGGAATTATGTCTATATTAAATGTCTAAAGTGAGGCAACGAATACGACTGTGTTTCATAAAATAAAATGCTCTACCAATGACTTACGATAATGCTTTTTAAAAACTTTCTTTTCTTAAAGGTGACCTAAAGTTTCTAATGTTTTACTTTCTACTTGTGTAGAAGATGGCTGTAAGTAAATGGCAATCAAACTGCTGCTTTAAATATAGAAGTAACTTTTATGTATTTATTTTTTATTATAATGTTTCCTTTATACAGTGGTACACATTATCCCAAGGTTATATAGGTTCAAAGTCACTTCTGTGTATAAGTAGATCAGTACTTGTTCATAGTTCATGGTAACTTTATGGTGTATAGTTAGGTTTACTGACCTCAGAAGAAAAAAACAACTAAATCTGATAATGCATAGTAATTTGTAATTATTTTACTGCAAATCTAATGCAATAAGTTTAAGGATCATACACAGTTGCCATTCTTATATTGTCTCAAATAAATTTGCTATCAAAGTATCTGAGAGCTTTGGAAATGTCATAAAATTTGACGGGAAACTGTCTTCTATACATTATAGCTTTATAGATATAGGAAATAAGAAATATCTCTAAAGTTTTATGAAAAAGAGAGTTTGAATATATTCTGAGTTTTTTTTTAAAGATTGGTACCTGAGCTAACATCTGTTGCCAGTCTTCTTTCTGCTTCTTCTTCTTTTTCTCCTTCTTCTTCTTCTTCTTCTCCTCCTCTTTCTCCTTCTCCTTCTTCTTTTTCTTCTCCCCAAAGACCCCAGCACATAGTTTTAGATTCCAGTTGTGAGTGCCTCTGGTTGTGCTATGTGGGACGCCACCTCAGCATGGCCTGATGAGGGGTGCCATGTCTGCGTCCAGGATCCCAACCAGCAAAACCCTGGGCCGCCACAGTGGAGCATGCGAACTTAACCACTCAGCCACAGGGTGGTCCCTATTCTGGGTTTTAAACCATTTATTTAAACAAATGTTCACAGTTGAGTACCCATTACATGGCTGGCACTGGGTCAAGCATTTAAGACAACCAGGCTGCATAAGGGCACTATTGTAGATCCAAACCCTTAGGAATGTTTTTTTCAGAGTGAGAGACAAGGAGCCATTTTCCCAACTCTCTCTAGTGTTTAGAACCACCCATCTGAAAGGCAGAGAGTCTCTATGGATGTAGCTCTGCTTCCTAGAGAATTCCCTAGGCATATGCTTTGGACTCAGTGGGTCCCACAATTAAGTAGGAATGAAGCCACTGAGAAGAAAGGAGGTTTTTAACTGAAATTGACCTAGAACTTTCTGATACTTATAGGCATTGTAGAAGAATTCTACAATATGTATAATCAATAGCCCTCCTGCCTTCTGGTTGATGAGAGGTTATTTAACCAGGTTTTGTTCATTCATTTATTTGAAATCTGTTTATTCATTAATTTATGTGCTGGGCAATGTGCTGGGCAGTGGGGTTACAAGTGAACAAGAAAGACACCAATTCCGCCCCTATAGAGCTTATGCACATCCAGTTGGGAAGACAGAAAAAGGAGCAGCTGTTACAATGCAGCGTGGTAACTGCTGTGAGAACAGAGAAGCAGAAGCGGCTCAGCCTTGGGAGTGGTGGTGAACACTCAAGAAAGGGGGTTTTGAGGAATTAATAGCTGAACAAAGACCTGCAAAAACAACTTAGGAAATTGTCGGGGCGAGGAAAATGGAGGAAAATGTTCCATGAAAACGAATAGTGAATGATCTCTGGGAAGGACCGAAAGTGGGATCATGAGTCTAATCTGTTTGCCTGGACCACAGGAGTGAGGCTAAAGGCAGAACCAAGGACTTGTAACTTGTGTTGAGGAGTTTGAACTTTGTCTTAAGAGGAATGAAGAGCCATCTAAATACAGGAGCTGTGCAAAGATTTTAGAATAATCACTATGATAAGAAATAAAGGGAAAAAGAGAGGAGACCAGTAGGAGACTGTGTCAATAAGCTAGGTGAGAGATTTTTGAAGAGAGAGCTATAATGTAGCAGCAGTAGGGATTAAGTGAAGATAAGTGAGCTGTTTAGGAATTAGGGCTGGAAGAATTTAATACCACTCACGACAAATGAGGGAGAGGGAAGAAGCAAGGATGACTTCTAGATTCCCAGTGGAAGTAATGTGCCAACTGTGGTGCCATTCCCTGATACAAGAGGATCATAGGTGAGCAAAAGGGATTATGTAGTTGGTTTGGAAATACTGAGCTTGAAGTGCTTCTGGAACATATAAGAAATACTTGATTTGGAGCTATCAGTGGTCAATGAAGCAATGAGAATGAGCTTTTGAGATGGTTTAGAAAGTGTCTATGTAGGGAGAAGGAAGAAAAATGCCTGAACTACAACAAAATGTAAAGCACATATAAATACAGAAGAGCCTAAAATTGATTTTGAGATAATCAGAGACCTAGAAAACAAATTATGAAAGTTCAGGATTATGGAAGCCATCAGGAGTTTCGAAAGGAGGAAGTGGTAGTCAGCATCCAGTGTTGCTGAGAAGCAAGATGAGTACGAGTATTTGCAACTTCATCAGATTTAGACACAGGATACTTTGTTGATTTTCCAAGGGCATATATGACTTCTATATTTTATATTAGGTGCAGTGACTTTCTTGCTGTCCTGTTGCTAGGTAGGCATTTTAGGTATATTACCTTATGCGATCTTCATGACATCCCCATGATCTGGTGTTATTATGTCAATTTCACACACAAGGAAGTCAACCTTTTGAAACTTGTTTTGAGCTACAGAGACTTAGAGTTGGATGTAGGTTTCCTTTTTCCCTTTATCCCACACTGCCTTGTAGGATTTCTGGCCCTATACCTGAGGATGTTTTATCAAGTCATAACTTTCGAGGCTGTTCCTGATCTCTTTTTAGTTAAGTTGGCACCGGCATCTGGTTCCCACCTTATAACCCAATTTGGACTCAAGTGTTATCATTCTCTGTCCAAGTTTTGTCTTGGAAATCTGCCTAGTGCAGGGTTTATAAACAGCACTACTATTGACATTTTGGGCCAGATAGCCATTTGTTGTGGGTACTGTCCAATACATTGAGGGTGGTTTAGCAGCATCCCTGGCCTCTCCCCACTAGATACCTGTTGCATACATCTACCCCGAACAGTGACAATATAAAATATCTCCATGAATTGCCAAATGTCCCTGGGGGACAAAATCATTCCCAGTTGAGAACCACTAGCCTAGAGTCACAATCCATTTAGGACTGATACTCTGCCTTATCCTTACTAGCCTTTTCTCTCTTTCACTTCCACACCACTAAGAAATTGGAATCCAGTCCTGACTCCTGGGCAAGTTGTTATGATGCTCCTATCAATCACCACTGGCCCTTGATTTGTATTCTGAGTACCTTTCTCCTGGATATACTGCCACTGGGATCCATCTGCCTACAGGGAAAAGTGTGTTATATCACCTAAAACCTCCCACCTGGTGGCCTTTGCTACATCTGTGTCTACCCTAGTCTGTTGCTGAACTGCATTTCTTCTTCATACCTGCAGCCAAGTGGCTGCCCCTCTAAAGTCTAGTTTAAGGTCTAAGCATCTGCTTTCTGTCTCTTCTGCTACAGTTAACCAGGAAGTTTCTGTCCATATTCCAAGACATGGGCCTTTGTAACACTGATAACAACACAAAAGCATGTTTAAGGGGGAGGGCATAGCAGCCCTCAAGACAGTGTCCAAAGCATCCTTACTTTCCTTAAAAAAGAGCCCTATAATAGCTTCAGCATCCATCAGTTAATTTGAACTTTATTTTCTATGTACTGGGGGGATTTGGGGAGAAAAAGCAGAAAAGAAAATAAAAGAAGAAGATTGGCAACAGTTGTTAGCTCAGGTGTCAATCTTTAAAAAAAAATTAAAAAAAAATTTAAGAAATGCGAGTGGAGATCAGACACTTGTCCTTTCTTAAATTGAACAGGACTGCTCTCCCCGCCTCCTCCCTCCCCCAGTGAAGACTGGGAAGCCCAAGGAAATAGAAATGGACATTGTCTTCCAAGTAGATCAATAACTTAAAGCTAGTCCAACTCCTCATTACTGAATTTTTTTTATCTTTGTTTGGGAAATTTAAGCATCACTGACTTGGAACCAGAAGGCTTTGCAGAGAAGCAAAAAACTGGTAAGCTCTGAATGGCAGATTCTTCCTGCTCTTTACCGCCTTTGTTTCTTCGCTTAAAGAAGACTAGAACAGGAGATTTTTACCAACATCCCTCATGATAATGTTTCTAAGAAAATCATAAGTCAACCTGCCCCTGTTTTTGTCTTTCTTTCTTTCTTTCTTTTTTACTACCGTTAAAACTTATTAAAAAATTATATTTAACAATGTCAGGCCAGTTTCTCAGTTCTTTGCACAACAGACTTTTGCCCAGACTGTTAGACATCTCATGGGGAAAATATTTTGCATCTATTGAAGAAGGAACTTGATTTTACCTGGATAATTCATCCCTTGCCCTGGGGACAGCAAAAGGGCCAAGCTCTCCATATGCTGAACAACATTCCACAATGGCAGAAACACACAGACAGGTTTTGTGGCTGTTACTACTTGTTCCTCTGTTGGATGGGGACGTATTCACTTCTCAAAACTTTCCCAAATTTTTTCTTGCCTTTTCTATATAAATTCTACCAATCTATGGCAACACACCAACATAAAGTTAGTGGGATTTAACTAGTCCCTATAAAGACATGAAATCCTTTTCCTACCTGCAAAGTCCTATCTTAAAACAAAACAAAACAAAACAAAACGAAAAACCCAGTTCCTTGAAATGTACTACTCTAAGGTCCTGTGAGATCCTCATTTTAATCAGCTAACCTGGGTTCAGCCCATATCACAATCACATCATTAAATAAACCTCTATTTGTGTATGGTATAAATTCTCCCTTACGGATGTGGCCTGCCAGATGTCCTACACTCCAGTATACTCCAAAATCTGTCTCATTAATCTATTTGTTAGACAGAAATACTCATTATTAAATGCTTTGTTTTACTTAAACTAAATAGGTAGAAATGTTGACTACATGAGGGTACTGTTTACAGGGAAACATAGCCTGTAAATAAGATGCATAGAGTAGATAAAATTATGCTCAAATTGTATCAATTCTTCTTTGATCTCCCCTGTGTAGCAGTGAGAGTTGTGGGGTGTGGAGCCCACGCTCATTTATCTGCCAAACTCATCATCTTCTCCACCACATGCTCTAAGGAAGAGCTAGCTTTTTAAATTGAGGCTAAAAGACAGAAAGCTGGTTATGCCCAGCTCTCTACTGAATATTTGAACCTGCTGAAATCAGAGAATCAGAGGACTGGGGAATTATAGGTCCACCTTCACACAGATCCACCTTTCAACTATTCTGAGGAGGTAGGACGTTGTCCTATTTGAACATAAAGTCTTTCAGAGGAAAACTTCTGACAGCAACTCATGTATAGTAAAGCTTCTTGGGGGGAAAATCTTTCATATTCCATAAGGTTAAAGTCACTGTAAAAATAACAAAAAAGAATTATAGCGAAGTTAAGACCCACGGAAAAAAATTCCCTACAAGTTAAGAAAGCCCAATTGCAATATTTTCTTGAAGGCAAAATTATAACCCAGAATTTCTTCAAACTATGTAATGAAAAGTTCACATATTTTCAGATTAGCATATGCTTGAATATAATCTGTAACAGTGACATCTGGTGGCTTTTATTATAATGCTGTGGCAACTTTTGTACAAAGCCATGCCATAATTAAGTAGAGTTGTAACATGGCTTTGTGCTTTATGCATGACAAAATAAACAGAAGTGTATTGGCTCTTACCAAAGCATTCCTCATAAATTTGTTACAGCAAAATGTCAAATATTTCTTTAAGTTCACAAGTTTGAAACTTTCAGATGGGTATACAAATTAATATTTTAAGCTTAAACTTTTTAGCCACACTACCATGAACTTGCTAGCTTTAAATTTATGTATATTTAACTTTCATTCATTTTCCCTGTGTTGATGGAGTGCAGGCTCAGATTGGCATACTCTTTCATAGCTGTTTCCAATACCAGTCTGTCACTCACAGGGGCTAAAACCCCAGGCCGTCTGGAATAAATTTAATTCATTGCCCTCTTGAGCTCCACTGGGGCTAAATGGAGAGGGCAGGGTGAATAGGTGAATCTCAGTCTTTCTCTCAGGGTGTAAAATGTTAATGATGACCTTGATTTGTCCATGTGCATTTCTCCCCTCCCCCCAGTCCTGGGGTCTAGCAACCCATACTCTGAAAAACTTTCCAAACACAATGGAAAAACCTGGGAGAATATATATTAGCAACAGAGATTCTTTAAAAAGTTATTGTATTTTAACCTCATAGAGTTATTAAATACTATCCTTCAACTTGTACTTTTTTCACTGATTAGGAAAGCAGACAGGAGATTGATCTCTTTAGCAATTCCATCTCTTAAACTTCTTGGACAGCTGATGCAGGACTCTCATGCTGAAGTTCTACCATAAAGAAGCTTTTAACCTTGTATTTTCTGTAGATTGGGCACTCAGATGATTTACATTGGGTAATCTGGTTTAATTTGCAGTGTTGGATCTAGAACAGAAATGTGGCTCAGATAGCAATATCTGCACTCGTGTGTGCAAGTTGAAGGTGATCTAACCATCAGGCCACACCGATGACATTTCCGATTGTAATGTGCTATATTTAAGTATATTCAAACAAGCAAATCCACTGGCTCACTTCAATAACCTGCAATTTCTGCTTTCTTTCCTTCTGTCAGGACATGTTATTTGTGGTAGATTACAGCACTTATCAAGAGAAATACCTTATTAGAGAGTCAGAGAAACAATGTTCAAATAAGATTTTCTTTAAGTGATTGAATTGCATTAACAACAATTTACTGTTTCTACCACATTAAATTGTAAACATATTCAGGTAAAGAAAATACTAGATAAAGCTGTCATTTTGTAAATAGACTATGCTGTGGAGTTGTCAATTCAAAGAATAAATAGATACTAAGAAGTCAGTTTTATTGTCTCTTAATCCCTCATGAGGATGAGGAAAGTTTTTTCAAGGTATATCTAATCTGTGAAATAATGGATCAGGATGAGTAACAGCCTGCCCTTTATGACCGTTTGAGTCAGTTCCTATAAAAACTAGAAGACTCTTTGACAAACTTTTCTAGTCTGTTGAGCCATCTAAACACTGAAAACTCCCGAACTGAGAATTCCATGTTTCTACTAACCTCCAGGCTGCGGTAACTAATATTCAACTGGTTGTCTAGTAGTCATCTCAGACTTAACACATCCAAAGAGTTCCTGATCTCCCCACCAAAGCATCTTCTCCCACTGTATTCACCCTCTGAGTGAATGGCACCTCATTCTTCTCATAGCTCACTCTAAAAACTCTGAGGTCATCCCTGACCCCTTTCCTTCTCTCACACCCCACATCCAATCCAGTCTATCAGTTTTCTACCTTCAAAATACATCCTGATTCAGTCACGCCTTAGCACTCCACCCTATTATCTTTGTCCTAGCCACTATTTTCGTTTGCCTGATTGTTCCACTCTTTACCCTACTGTATAATCTCATTCCATCAGGCAGAAGAATCCTTTTAAATCTAAGTTATATCATGTCATCCTTTTGCTCAAACCTGTCCAAAAGATTCATTTCTTATGCCAAATAAATCTTATAATTACTTAGAAGCCTCTAGATAGTCTGGTTCCTTCTCTACTTTCTTTATCGCCTACTATGGTCTGCTTTGCTTAAGCTCCAACAAAGTGGCCTTCTTGCTTTTATTAGACTATACACCATGCTATTGCTGTGAGGCCTCTGCACTTTCTGTTCCCTCTGCCTGGAACATCATTTTCCCTGGTAACGCCTCTGCTGGTTCTCTCATTTCCTTCAGGTCTTTACTGAAATTCATCATCTCAGTGAGGCTCTCCTTATCCAGCCTACATCCATCCATCCCCAGGCTCCCTCTCTTCCTTTTCTGGTAATTTCCTCCATTTATCACCAACAGATATTTTATATATTTTACTTATATATTTGTTCATTGTTTGCTCATCTCCCCTCATTTCTCAGAATATAAGCCCATGAGAAGATTAATATCTTTAGTTCACGGTTGTATTCCCAGCATGTAGAACAGTGCCTGGAACATTATAAAAATGCGACAAATGTTTATTGAGTGAATGAATGGATTAATTACTGGTAGCTGCATCGTGTACACATTTTTCCTCAAAGAAAAGAACTTTGAGGTTAAGCGAGTGTGTAGCATCACGGTTCTAATTAATCTGCTCTAAAAAGCGATTGTTGGTGTTATAGAGATTCAAAACTACTAAATTCACTACACTAGATTTCTTCGGTAATTGAAGACTCGCCTCATGGATCTCACTTGGGGAAAGGCTGGCAGAGATAGCTTGTCTCTGCTGCACTCAGCATCACTGAGAGAGACTCAAAGGCAGGGTCTGGAGTCACCTGAAGGCTCACACTGATGCTGCCTATGGGCTGAGGCAGTAGCTGAAGCTCTCAGCTGGAGCACCTTGTCCTGCCTCCATAGACTGTTAGGCTTCCTCACCATATGGTGACTGGTTCCAAGGGTGAGCCTCCCCAAAAGAGAAGCTCAAGTAGAGCCAGCCTGGGAAATCATGCAGTGTCACTTTTGCAGCATTCTGTTTGTCAAGACCACCACAAAGGCCTGTCCAGTTTTGAGGCTAGGGGAGAGAGACTCTACCCCCTGATGGGTAAGTGGCAAAATTCTGCAAGAGCAGGCAGTACCAGATATATTGTTATGGTCATTTTTGGAAAATGCAACTTGTCACAGCCACTGCAAGGTATTTGAGGTGACTTGAACTCTGCGTTGACTAAAAGGATGTTTTATTGATAGAGCTCATGGTAAAGATCTAGGATTTGCAAGTTGTCTCTTAAATGATCTGTGTACTGCGATCATACAGAGGGGAGCATGGTAGTTTTAATATATGTCCACAGATCTTTTATAATCTTCCTATCAAGAGGTGGCCACTTCATCTCCTCCGCTTGACTCTGGGCTGGCCTTAGATACACCCTTATAATCAATACAGCTCAGCAGAAGGGGCATTGTGTGAAGTCCGAGGCAGCTTTTACTACCATCACTGGAACCCTTGTGTTTGGAACTCTGCTATGTAAGAAGTCCACCTACGCTTAGGCCTGCATGCTTTGAGGAAGCCTAGCCGTACTTAAGAGGCCATGCATAGGTGTGTTCTGGTTGACAGTGCAGCTGAGATGCTGTCAGTCAGCATCCAGGGTCAGCCCTGAGAGTGAACCCTCTTAAATGTCCAGCCCAGGTGAGCTTGGTAACCTGCAGCCCCACTTACATCTGATTGCAATCACAGGAGCGACCCCAAGTGAGAACTGCCCAGCCAAACTCTTCCAGAACTTCTGACCCACAAAATCATGAACAAAATAAAATGGCCGTTTTAAGCCACTAAGTTTGGGAGTAATTTTTTATTTAGCAAAGATAACCAAACAGGTAGAGATAATGACCAAGAGAGTCTAATTTTTGTTAGAGTTAAAATTATAATCTTAATTCTCCATTTGCTATACAAAACATAGTTTGGTTTCAAGGATTAAACCCTTTATTATTCCTTTGCAGTAAAATAGTTAGAAAACAGAGTGAAAAACTCTTACTGATTCATCAGTCCTAATACTTTACAAGATTGCGAACATGCTAGTCTGTGCACAAATAAGCATGAGGACACTCTGCTATAGGTGTCACCCGTCACTCTATAGATGCAGAATATCATCAAAGAGTACTGAGTTCATGATTGTAGGTAATTGATTGATATTTTAACTGTCTTGTTGTAATCAATCTGTATGACTGGTTACTATCACTTTTCTGTAAATGTATACCTTATTATGGTATTTTAATACAATTATTATATTGAAAGTCAAGCTTCTGTTAGATCTTTTAAAAACTTAGAACATTAGTAAATGTTAACGAGCTTTTAGAAATGACATCCCTCATACACAAAAAAGCAACAAGGAACTGCATCTCAAAGTTAGAGAAATATTGGAGTGGCAGACTGAAAATAGTTAGACAAACAATTTAAGAAGAAAATGAAAGTGAGAATTAGTTCCAAAAGTTGATCTGGTTCTTTGTGCTGATGAAGAATTACAAAAAAAATCATAGTAGCAATGTACATATTCACTCTTTTTCCATACTTCTCAGGCAGGGCTAAAGTGTTACAACTCTACAAAATTATATTTTCCTGAGTACAAACTAAGCATTACTTACTTCTTTCTTGATAGAACAGAAACAAAGGGTGTGGCTGGCAAATACTGCAATTAAGAGATCCTTTCCTCCTGGGGGGCTTGTCAATACACCTGCTTTCGAAGTATTGTAGTTTGGGTGTGTCTAGAGCAAATCTCAATTGTTACAGCTATTAAACACAAAATCAAGTATATAGTGACCCAACTTCCTGCAAGTAAGGGGCCAACTATTTATTTCAGTAAAAAAAATGATGGCATCATAAGACTCAAGGAAGGTAAATGCTCAAATTTTGTCTTTTTTTTCACAGCTGTTGAATTTTCACATATGAATATATTTAAGCCTCCCACCCCTCCAAAAGAACTTTGTTTCTGACTTTCAGACATAAAATACAGCTTTTGTGAGAACTTTGAGATCTTTTTGTTACCTGTGAGACGTAGCTAAAATGGTTTACAATTTCAAAAGCTCCGAATCTCTATCGTGTGCGTCTGTGTGTGTGCCCGCACGTGTATGCCTGCCCCCGTGGGTAAATAAGAAGCATGCCAGGCAGCATAAAACATTCACTGCCGAGAGGCCTGGATCTGGTTTGGCAAATCAGGATGCCACTGTGTATGAGGGTATTACTTACACGAGCGGCAGCTGTTCTTGTGACTTGAACGTTAAACGCATTGGCTAAGTATATTCTGAAGCCAGTGGTAAACAAGTGTCTCAGAGATACATCCATACAACAGCACATGTTTAGCCTTTTATGCACTACAATGGGTGTCCCACATCAGCTTTCTTCTTCTTCAGGTTTCCTGCAGCCCCCCTGACTGTCCCTGTCACCCAGTGCCAGATGGGGAGTGAGAGCTCAGCTGATCCACCTCTTTGTGGTGGAAACCCCCAGAGCTTCAGCTCCAGGCTACAGGTTACCGAAGCCATCATGAAAAATTCAGAGCTGATATTAACAAGTCTGCTGAAAGTAAAGCGCGTGTCACATTATCCACCCTGCCTTTCAGTTAATAGTAAAGCTACTGTCACCAAAAGAAGAAACGCATACTTGCTGCGTTTGTGTTCAAAACTATTTGGATTGTACTATGTAGATTCAGAGCTAAGAAGAAAGATGTTGTAAAAAATAGGAGAGAGAAAGGTCAGACAGTCACATTACTGAGAGTCCTGGAGAATGACTGCGGAGAGCAGCGAGTTGGAAGGAAGTGGCGTCCTGATACTTGGAATGAAATATGGAAATGTTTTACTGAAGCTCCAGTTCTGTAGCTTCATTAAATAATTAAACATGTTTATAATTGTTTTAGATACATGTTGCTTCTACACTTATCCAGTAATAACTCTATTTCATAAAGTTCTTTAAATTAAAAACAGACTTGCAATCCTATAGAAACATTTTTGAGATATTAGAAAAAATTAATTGCCAATTATAATTTGTTGAATACTTACTATGTTCTAAGCACTTTTCACCTATTACTTCGTTTACTTCTCACCACAAGCCGAAAAGGTAGGTACTGTTTATTATTAACACCATTTCACAGACTAGGAACCAGAGGTGCTGGAGGGGGAAGTGACTTGCCGCTGGTTATGTAGTAAGTGCAGGTTTAAACTCAGCCAGTCTTTCTCCAGATCCTGAGGACCTAACCACTACTCTATCACTACCGTTTACTCATTATATTCCAAAGAAGACAGAGAGATTCAAAGGACACTATAGTATCCCACTTCCTTCCCAAATCAACAGAGATTTCATGACTTTAAAAATAATAAACAACATTTTACAGATGAAGTTGAAGTCCTTTGACAACTACCTCCGTCCTATTACCCTTGAATCTTCCGCAGAGGCAACAATTATCATGAGTTTGGTGTTTATTTTAAAATATAATTTTAAATTATATATATATATATACACATGTATATGGTAAGATATCACACTGTAAATATATTTCTACAGCTTTCTTTTCTTCTCAACATTTGTTTTTTGAGATCTATCTGTATTAAATATAAAATCTTGAAAGAAAGCCTAGAGGACTCTGTGAGTTTGTGAGAATTTGACGAGGATAAAAAACCAGCGATCACCCAGTCATAGGCTACAGTACATATATTACCTCCTGAGCTGAATGCGATTTAATGGGAGCACATAGGAGGTCTTAGCATGAATGCAATGATTTAGTAGCTGGACATACACATCAACCAACTGTCAACCTCCTTTGATTCCACTCCGCTCTCTAATGAAATGGGGGAGCCATACTTCATCAGAAACTTAAAGACAATACATCACATCTCTTACAATTAAGACATTGCACTTTTTTCTTTCTTTTAAAAATGTATTCATTTGATGTCAGATCAAAAAGTCATCCTTGAAATTTCATGAGTATTGAAAATGTTACTCAACTCTAATATTATATACAATTTAAAGAAACAAAACTAAGTTATTGAAAAACTTTCATAGTGAAGTTTCCAAATAGCTGAGAATATAGGCAAGTTTCTACTTTGCTTCCAACAGATAGAAGCTAACTTGTATCAAGGAAGAAAAATATTAAGTGAATTGATATACGTGATTCGACCACAACCCCACCCTCTTGGTAGTCTAAGCAAGAGCTATTCAGCTGTAAAAGCCCAGAACATTATCTCGTCATTCTTAGTCTAATCTTCTCACTGCTCTAAGACACAGTCTTTAAAGAAAGGGAGGAGGAGAGGGGATGCGAGGGCTAAGCAGAGTGATTAAAAATATCAATAGATAATACAATTATTAATCTCTAGCATGTGTGAGTTTTATGAGTGTAAACAAGTGGTATGGCACAGGTGAACTACACAAGTCATGAAATATTTCACCAGGAAACTGTTATAAGGGTTAAGTTGTGCTAGTTATTGCCATTTACTCAAAATTCACCATTTGAAGGCCCAGAATAAGATTTACCTGTATTAACACTCGAGCTTCACATACATTTATCTACAGCCCAACTTCAACCTCAAAATAAAAATAGCTGTAATATGTTCGATTTTAAGAGGATAATTATATTTGAGTATAATGTCAAATTTCAGGTTAATTGCAAGAGCCGTATAGATTGCTTAGTAGTCATAAATCTTGCCTTAGTTTGCCAAGAATCAAAGACACAATGAGGCCAAAATTACAATTGAGTGAAAAAAGAAATTCTAATATGGTTTTATAGTAACTTATGAGTTTTTACCCTCATTTGTCAGCATCTGCACTTTATGATAGTGTCCCAGTGTGTGATGGTCATTCAAGTGTTGTCTAAAACTCCAATAAGTAAGTAGAAAAGGAGAACCTTTTTCCTCTTTTTTCCTTTATCTTAGGAACAGTTTTCAGTTACCCTTATACAGAGCAAAGTTGGCAGGATAGTCATTTTAAGTATTGCATGAAAGTATGTGAAGTACAATGCAATCGCTCATCCCTGACTCTATCGGCTGAATTTTCTGGACAGTGTCTAACCTCTGGGAGGTTAACTTAAAAAACATAGCCCCTGCTTCTTAGCTTTAACACTGGAAGATCATTTTAACCCATATCCAGTAGCTTTTATGATATGCATTATTTCATCTTTCTTTTCATGACAGCCAACACAAGGACTTTTGTTTTATTTATGAATCTAATTGCTTGGATGATCTATAGTCCTTTGAAGCATTCAACATTCTCATTTATCCTACTAGACGGGGAGTAACAAGTTACCCAAGGTCAGCCCAGAACAGTACTTCTCTTGCACACAGTAGGTTCTCAGTAAATTTTTAAATCTCAGGACACTGCATTGATTTGATCCAGAATTTAAATTTATAGTCTATATTATCTTCACACTTTAAATCAGCACTAATAGCTATGCAATTTTCAAATCAAAATTTCCACAACTGATTCGCAGACTCTGGGTTTTTCTAGCTTTTTTATGACCGACTTTGAATAGGTAGGCGATATTGACAATTTTATCTGATAAATAAGAAACCTTGAACTTATGAGTTCTTCCTCAGAATTTGAGTTTGCAAATATCAGTTCTTATTACCCTAATGACAGCTCCGTGAAGAACAGGAGCAACTTTCCTAGTTTCAGATGGAAAAATGAGTCACGGAGAAGTTCAGCAACTCGTTTAAAATCGATGTTCGTTCCCCCGGAACCTGTATCTTCTCTTTTCCTATATAGATTTAACTTAAAAATGTTTTAGCCCACATTCATATAATAGAGCTGGATTACATCTCCAATATACGTAAAAAAGGGAATTTAAGGGAAAAACGGTCTTATTTAGGGTGTAGTTTTATTATCAATGCAACAGCTAGGTTTCTACTACTAAAATAAATTATTGAAATAATTATCTGTATAAGCAATATACTTATTAATTCCTTTTTTTTCTGTGAAGGCAAATTTTTACTACAATTCTTAAGCTTTGCAAGTGAGCTTTAGAGATAAAGACCCAAGTATGGTTGTGCCAACATGTAGTGCAATTTGGTGAAGGAAAAGCTAGATTATGGCCCATAAGCAGAGTAAAACAAAACAGTAAGCTGTTTAGAAACAGTTTGACACTTGAGACCAAGCTCAACCTGGGTTTCCTGATGTCATTTCATCCTAATGGAGATTGAAAACAAGCATATGTTATTTTACTAATCTAGCCCTGTATTCTTACACATGCCATCAAGTCAAAAATTATATAAACAAGATTGTATCATCCTATTGTTTGTTGTCAGAATGATGGTAGAAGAAGGCCACAGCTACTGGGAATTCAAAGAAACCCTTGCTTGTCCAACTTTGTGAAAAATGAGCTAGTTAGTTGGCTGAAAAAGAATTTACTTATATGTATACTACATACAACCTGATATAGAAGTGACCAGGACAATCACTCAAGCGAAGAACTTGACCAAAAATATTGATGCTGTCTCTACTATTTTATAGAACTAGATTCACAGAAATCTTTTTTAAGTGCACTTTAGTGACATGGAATTCATGACAGAGATCATGCTTCTTGTTGAAGTTTTTCACTTTTAACTAAAATAATCATATATATATTTTCTTTTACACTACATATCTAGTCTTTAAAGGAGCATTTAAAATGTTCCCTTAGAATAATCTCTTTGGTAATGAGACTATTGAGTTCAAATGCAATGAATGTGCCACAAAAGGTTGTTAAACTTTTGTTTTACTAAAACTTTCCATGATTCATTTTACATTCTGCTGTCAAATGTTGGCACAAGTAACTTAATGGCACCAATTAATAATTCACTGACTTTTTTATTTAAGTTGAGTCTGTGATGGTTATGAATGACCCATGTTTTGTTTTTTATTTTCCAAGTCTTTATTTCCTTACTACCTAGGCTTTTACTAACACAGTTCTGGCAGCTTTTATATTCCTTTATTGTTTACTGAATAAATAATTGATGGCTGAACTATAGAACGTTCTTTCCCAGTTTTGCTGTCTTCCCACTAGAAATGCCATTTTTAGCTTGTTTCACTGCCTTAAGTTTATAGTTCCGGGGATAAAGTTTAAGTTTGGGAAAAAAACAAATAGAGAAATGAAAGTAATGTAAGTTTAATATTCTAGCTGATGCTTTTATCTTCTTAAAAATTTGGTTATCTATGTATTTCTAACCAAATCAATATTTTATCTTTCTCTTTTCTTCAAAGAGGACTATAATATAGCAATAATATATGCCTCACTGTGCATTTAGTTATTTTGCTTTTCAAATTATCCCAGAGTATAAAAAATTAGCACATTTAAAATAAATAGAATAGTAGCAGCTTAAAAGTAACAGCTTAAAGTAATTTTAAAGAATTTTGTGCTATTTGAGAAGATCAAGTGAAATAAATAGCTAAATATATATAAAATTTATGTATGGAATTAAAAAAAGAAAATCCACAATCCAAATTATGAATTCCTTGGTGTCTTAAATAATCTTCGATCATCTCCACAATCCCTGGCATATAGTATTTATTTAGTAAACATTGGCTAAATGGGAGAATGCATGAAAATTTAATTCTCAAAGGAACATTGCAGAAAGAGATCACTTATTCTTTATTAATTGCAAAGTAAATAACTCTTCAGGGAAATATATGCTCCTCCTTTGATGAAATTCTTGTAATGTGCAACTGTTTGGAAACCTCTATGTGTGGGGGGATTCTAAGGATTTATTTTATGATTAGACGAGTAATAGCCCTAATATTCTTTCTTTGCTTGGTCGAAGATGGAAAGAATGACCTTTCATCAAAAGGAATACTGCTTTTCAAATAAGGTCATAGGACTTGCTATGTTTCTCTACTAGAACAGTCAAACCACAATGTCTCAGCTTTCCACCTGCTAGACTTAGAGAATCTTGAAAGGTTGATTTGGGTGCTTCTCAAAGCTTTGGAGTTAAAATATTAGAGAGAGGGAAGAGCTGAGTAGCATCTGGTTCCATCTGCCAACTATCTTTCTTATCTTGAAATTTCCTCATATATTTCTGAATTTTATTTGCAGCTTCATTTCAAGTAAAGTTTTTTTAGCAGGTGGGGTAAGACTTTGGAGGAGGCCGTCTATTCTGTTTCATTGGTCTGTCTGTTCCTGTGCCAGAGCCACCCACTTTAATTATTCTAGTTTTGTATTTTAATATCTGGTAGGACTAGTTCCTTCTTACCATTAAAGGGTCTGTAATTAAGAGGGTAAATTGGTCAAATTTGATTTTGAGATACTTCATTTTGGTCAACTTTAGGACATGTTTAGAAAGGATAAAATTAGAGATACAGAAACTAGTTAAAATACTGTTGTAGTAATCTGACTGAGAGATGTTAAGGCTGGAGTCAAAGCAGAGATGGTTAGAAATAAGGGGAGGATTTAAGAAGAAATAAGCAAAATCAGCAGGATTTGATAACTGATTAAATGACAGAATTTTGGGGCCAGCTGTGGTCTACTGGTTAAGTTTGTGTGTTCTACTTGGTGGCCCAGGGTTTTGCTGGTTTGGATCCTGGGAGCAGACCTAGCACTGCCCATCAAGCCATGCTGGGGAGATGTCCCACATAGCAGAACCAGAAGGACCTACAACTACAATATACAACTATGTACTGGGGAGCTTTGGGGAAAACAAGAAGAAGAAGAAGAAGAAGAAGAAGAAGAAGAAGAAGAAGAAGAAGAAGAAGAAGAA